>NC_064811.1:166086107-166227556 GCF_023721935.1 Panthera uncia
ATGGGTGAAAGATAAAGAATTATTTATGTGAAATCAGCAATCTTCCCCAAAGTTGATCTACAAGCTGATGCTGACCAGTGACAAAGTCTGTATGAAATTAAAAAAAAAAAAAGGAAAGAAAGAAAGGAAGAAAGAAAGAAAGAAAGAAAGGAAGGAAGGAAAGAAGGAAGGAAGGAAGGAAGGAAAAGAAAAAGGCCTCTGGGCTGGCTCAGTCAGTGGAGCATGTGACTTTTCATCTCAGGGTTGTAAGTTTGAGCCCCACCCCACATTGGGCACAGAGATTACTTCAAAAAAAAAAAAAAAAAAAAAGGGGGGGGGCACCGGGGTGGCTCAGTCAGTTAAGTGTCTGATTCTTGATTTTGGCTCAGGTCAGAATCTCACAGTTCATGAGTCTGAGCCCCGTGTGAAGGCCCAGAATGGGGCCTCACTTCAGGCTCCAAGCTGATAGTGCCTATGGATCCTGCTTGGGACTCTCCCGCCTCTCTCTGCCCCTCCCCTGCCTGCACCCTTCCTCTCAAAATAAATAAATAAGTAAACTTTAAAAAACAGAAAAGAAAAAAAAGACAAGAGATAATAGGAGGAGTTTTTACTAAAATT
This sequence comes from Panthera uncia, assembly GCF_023721935.1. NCBI lineage: Eukaryota > Metazoa > Chordata > Mammalia > Carnivora > Felidae > Panthera > Panthera uncia. The sequence continues at coordinate 166,086,705 of NC_064811.1, forward strand.
GAATTTATTCAACTTTTCGCTGAAATTCTACATACTGATGCTAAACCTTCCATTCCTTTGAGAAATGATGGTAGTTGTTAACAATAGTTGTTTGTTTTCAATTTGGCAAAGTTGAAATTTGACAGCCTGATGTCCAAATGTTTTGAACCTTGTACTAGTCTTGAGAATCTTGTGGGAACAGCTGCAATCTGTGGCCCTTATCCCGTTAGTGGGGGGCCAGGACCCCTGTGACTTGCCTCCCCCCCTACCCTCTCCTCAGGTCTCGGGCTGCTTCCCCCCAGCAGACCAATGGGGAAAGCTCTGTGGAAGGGCTGGCGACTCGCTTCCAGGTAGGATGGTGCCTTCTGCGGGGAACTCCAGCACCCCAAAATGAGGGGAGACCTGAGGGGCAGGGCTGGTAGGGGACGGGTACCCCCTTCTCAGTCCTTCTTTCCACAGGGCTCCGTGAGGACGCACACTGACAGCCAGTCCTCCCTGAGGTCTTCCTGCTCCAGCCCAGTCTTTTCCAGCCCCCAGCCCGGCAGCCCGTTCTCTGCCTTGCCCCCCACCAGCCCGCAGGCCCTCCCTGGAGAGACTGTTGTCAGCCGCAGGTGAGCGCAGGGGGTGAGCACCGTGGCCACAGGGTCTGGACCAGGCCTCTCAGGCTGAGTAACTGGGTTTAGGGGAGTTTGAGGGCACCCTCCTCTTCCCTGAGGCAGGCTGGATGGGATGCCCGGCGCGCACACCATCCATTTCCCCCATTTCAGTTTCCAGAGCCTGGCACATTCCCCGGGATTGGCTGCTGCTGCTGACCGCTTTTCCTACGGGGGCCGCCCCAGAAGTCGACCGGTAAGAATACCTGGTGGGGAGGATAGATCCTCCCGTCCTGGCTGGTTGCCAGTGGCACACATTGGGCTGCAGATGGCAGGTCCCACCTGGGCAACCAGCGCCTCATCTCTTAGCAACAAGCATGCCCCTCTCCTGAGCCAGAAGGCCACTGTGTCTGGTGGTAGGCCACACTTCCTGTGCCTGGGGCCCTGTCCTGCCAGTCCCAGGTGGCCTTCTACCTCTTGTACTCCCATTTGCCGCCTCCCCCCTTCTGCTAGCTTCCTCCCTTCCTGAGTGTTTCTCTTGGGCCAGGGCTGAAATAGTTTTGCTGCTGTTGTTGGGATGGTTCCCTCTGGCTCTGGCTGCATCTCTTGAACACATTCCTCCCCATTCCAAGCCCCATGCCTGCCCCCAACTCCCATCACCCCATCCCCCTTCCTCCTTGTCTGACTCAGCCCAGAGAACCACCAATGGGACTGTGGTTCTGCCCCATGTAGCACTTGGCTTACTCTCTGTCTGCCCCTCTCCCTGCTCTTCTACCTTGGATGCCCCCCTGCCAGATCCCACTGTGCACTAGTGACAGCCTTCCCCACCCCCCCACCTCCCTTAGCATTTCTCCTCTCTAAGGGCAGGGGTGGTGAGGAAGTGAGGGACTGAGTCGGCCAACAGTCCTGGGCCACAGCTGCTGGGGGCAGAGTCGGTGGGGGGCATGTCCAGCCTTTGGGGTGAAAGGGATGAGGCCCAGCTGCTGGAATCCTACCTCCGGTTGATTCTGCATTCCAGAAAGCAGAGTCTTTGGAGATGGCTGGGGGAGGGAATTAGAAACGGGGGGCTCTGGAGAAGGAAGGAGTGGGCTTCACTGGGGGCTGCACAGTAGGGGCTCTCCAGTGGCCTGCTATGGGCCCACCAGGTGGCCTGCCAGGCAATGTGGGCATAGAAATGCATTCAATAAGATCCCTGTCTTTAAAGAATTTAAAATGTAGTTGGGGAGATAAGACAAACATGTAAAGCAGTTTTGGAACAATTAAGTACTAAACAGTGTGGTCTTAATTATAAAAGCAGGAGGCATTCTGGGAGGGGAGAGATGAATGTGGGCTGGGTGGCCTGAGAAGGCTTTGTCAGGAATTTTGCTGGACGTCAGAGGTAGGACCGGGTAGGGTTTAGATTAGAGGATGATAAGCCAGGGAGACGGGAAAGCAGTTTGTAAGCAAGACCTGGCGTGTTTGGGCCCGGTGAGGGGGGGCTTCTCTGGGAGATCTTTGGGCTGAGACCAGTTGGGAATGTGCTTGGCCCAGGGCGTGGCTGGAGAGGGCCCATCCATCTTGGCCTTCTTCCTTGTGGTGTCCCAAACTTGGGCAAAGGGGAGATGCTGGTGGTACAGGGAGTGTGTCCCAAAGCAGCAGCAACACCTTGGAACCTGTTAGAAATGCAAATTTCCAGGCCTCAGCCTGGACTTACTGAATCAGATGCAGGGGTGAGAGTGTGGACAGGGGGACCAGTCTGTGTTTTAAGGAGCCTTCAGGGATCTGATGCATCCAAAGATTTGAGGACCACCCATGTGGTGTAAACAGGAGCCCTGGGCCGGGTGGCAGGGAGACTTGGGTTAGTCCCACCTCTACCATCTAACTAACCTTGGATAAGCAGTCCCCATGCACCAGGTTCCCTTCTTTGGCCCCAAGGACCGTGATCATTCCTTCAACAAATTTTTATTGAGCAGTTGCTTTGTGTCAGGCACCCTTCCCAGGCTCTGGGGATGCGTTGGTGGATAAACAGATATTCCTAATCCAATGAAGTTTGCATTCTGGTCTGTCAGTGAGGCTGTGGTCAGATGGTGTGGGAGTGTCGGGGTCCCACACTTCCCTCTTGGGAGTCACTGTGTACTTTTAGCACCTTTAAACATTCTAAGAAGTCCCGTGATAAATAGATTTAATTTTATTAGTTGTCTAAACTTGTTTAACTATAGAATTTCTCCTGGAATCCCCCCGCCCCAACCTGCCACTCACTTATTAACATCCCTGTGTTCCCCAGAACACATGTTGAGGGGTGTTGGCCACAGATGAGCTCTTGTTGGGCAGGTGGACAGCTTTTCTGGACTTGGAGATGAAAGGTTCCTTTTGTGAAGGCAGGTATCCCTGGCTGACTAGGAGGGAGGGAGGGAAGAACTTTCTCCAGTAAGGGAGTTGGGCTCCTCTCTCTCAGGGCACAGTGGTCTGGAAGGAAGAAGGGGGTTAGAGGTGACTATAGATGAGGTGTCTGCTGTGGCCATGATTTTGCTGCTGGCTTTCGAGTTGGCTGAGGCTGCGCTCAGTCCAAGGCACAGGACACCACCAGCCTCCATAGTACCCTTCTGGAAACTGGAAGTTGCCACCTCTGGGTAGGTACACGCCTTGCTGAGCAGATGTGAAGACAGCACCCCTCTGGCTGGCATGAGAACTGGGCTTACAAAGGGAGCCTGGGCGGATTTCTCCCTGCGAGCTGCTGCCCCTGTGCAGGGCACATGCTGGCTCAGGACAGCAAGATGGGATGTCGTTCTTAAGTAACTGGTGCTGACTGTCCTTCCTGAGGAAATTATCTTACCGTCTGTCAGTTGACCGCAGGCCACCAAGTGTAGGAGGAATGTAGACTGGGGGAAGATGGCTGGGGGAGTGAGGGTCTGGGGCTTTCTTCTCAAAACTCTGCAGTTTCTGTTTTTAGCTTTAAAATCCATGCAGTTTTGTCATTTGACCCCATAACTTGTCCTTGATTTTGAATTTTAAAATGGAAGAAAGTTGGCTTTCCAGGGAAATGTGCCCTCAGCTAGTGCACGGTGGCCTGTCTTTTTGTCTCTGGGGTTCCCCTTTCCGTGGGGGATGGCCGTGGAGAGGGGGCAGGGTAGTAGGGGAGGGTGCAGAGGTACATGCCAGAAAGCAGAGCAACAATGAGGTTGAAGGCAAGATTTCCAGGTAGATGGCAAGTGAAAAGAGCCCAAGATGGATAGCACACACCTGGGGAGGGGGAGCTGCTGCTGGGGTGTGGATCCAGAATGGGCCTGGCCCCTAAGGCTCCACGGGGCAGAATTAGACCTCCCAGGGCAGCCAGAAGAGGTTGGTCAGCCCAGACCCTGGGGCCCTCTTAGGAGAGGAAGTGTGTGTAGGAGAGAAGTCCCTTGTGCTGCCCCATCCCTGACTCCAAGACGGGTCCTTGGGCCCTTCACTCCATCCCTTTGTGTTTTCTTCTCACTGCAAAAGCATCTGCTTTCTTCCTCTCTGCTTGTTCTGCCCCTTGCCCAATCTGCTTGCAGAAACTTCACACCTCCATAGTTGGGTGCTGGCCTCTCTCCCCTTCTGGGAATGAGCAGAACACTCCCTAGTGCCCCGAGGGTAGGATTTGGTGTATTGGGCCCTTGCCGCCTGAGGGCCTGTTGGTCAGCAAGAGCTGGGGGCCCTCTGGTGTCGGGCCTGGGGAACAGTCGGGCTTGGCTCGGCAGCCCAGACGGGTGTGCGGGCCAAAGGCTCCAGCCACTGACTCCTCCCCTGGTGCCTCTCTGTCCCACAGGCCAGCCTCACCCGCGCCACGGCTGGTGACTCGGCTGTGCTGGTGCTGCCGCCTTCCCCGGGTCCCCACTCCTCCAGTCCCAGACTCAGGTACCCGGTGGATTCCGGAGGGTGGGGTGGAATCCTGGAGGGCCTGGGAGGGGCAGGAGACAGATTGGCTTTCCAGAGAGGGATTTGGGCAGGGGGAGGTCCCCGGCCACTTTAAGCCCATTTGGCTTTCCTCTGAATCCTCTGAATTCCCTCAGAATGCCTTCCCCCGGACACTCTTTCCCTGCCTTCTTGCTGGTCCTCATACCCGGGAAGGAACCCTCACTCCTGGCTGCTCCTGTCCCTGCAGTGTGGACTCAGAGGGGGGAAGCCGCCTTCTGGAGGAGGATTCAGAAGTCTACAAGATGCTGCAGGAAAATCGTGAGGGGCGGGTGGCCCCCCGACAGTCCAGCTCCTTTCGGCTCTTGCAGGAGGCTCTGGAGGCTGAAGAGAGAGGTGAGCCCCTTGGGGGCTTGGGTGCAGGAAGGAGATTCCTGCAGGATACCCCTGGACCCTGACTGGACATGATACAGAACAAATATTTCCTAAGTGCTCATCATAGGAATAGGCTCCAAGGGAGTCCCTGCACTAAAGCAGCTTTCAGTCTGGTGGGGGTTGTAGGGGTGGACCCAGAGGTGCTGGCTGGGGTCAGGAAAGTGCCAAAGGGGAATGAGAAAGGTGGGTGGTGGGCTCTGTGGGGGCTGGGTCTCCAGGGTGGGCTTCGTAGAGGAAGATGGATTTGACTTGACCCTTGAAGAAAGATCAAGATTTTAACAAAGGGCCTTAAGATGGTGGCAGAGAGCGCCGTGGCATGCAGTGGTTGGCAGCTGGAGGGCTTTGGTGTGGGAGCGAGAGAGAACAGGGGGGCCTGGCAGCATGGAGGGTGGTCTCAGAGGTTAAGTCCTGGCCTCACGTGCCAGGCTGAGGAGTGCCCTCACCTAGAAGGACTGGTTAAATGATGCCAGGCAGTGCATCAGATGCTGAAGTGCATAAGAGATATGGGCTCTTGCCAGCCATTCAGTTGTTTGCTCGACAGACATCCACTGTGCCTGTCTGATGGGCCAGTGATGTGCAGAGTGTGGAGGCTGAGGGCAGACAGGCAGGCCCACCCAGCGCCTGAGGTGTGGTCAGTGCTGCAGTTGTACTGTGTGTGTTGGGGGGGCACCGGCCTAGTCCAGGGGAGAGATGAGAAAGCCTGGCCTGGGCAGTGGCTTCTGGGAGGCAGAGGATGGGACATTCAGGACTACGGGATCAGCAGCCTCACCAGCACAGTATCTGGTGGCTGGCTCCAACTCTGACACTTAGCTCCGGGGGTGTTCACTGGGGTCAGGGTGAAACGGTTTGGAGCAGACCTTGTGCATCATGACCCGGAGGCCTTGGCAGGCCCCAGGAGAGGCCCCGGGGTAAGGGGAGTGCAGACGGTCAGTGGCTTCACCGCTGGAGTCCCGGAGCCCTTGGCTGCAAACAGGGAACGTACCCGCCCAGTAACATCTGTGCTTTGTCTTCGTGTTGTTCCAAGGCTCACATGCAACTGTGCCCATAAGAACCCTTTGAAAACTTTATAACGGTGTTGTGGCGCTGTTACTATCTATCATCAGCATCTTTTAATCAATATCACCATGCCTGCTTGGCGGGACGTGGGAGGCACCGCGCAGACACTCCTCAGGTTGCCCTAGCTTTTGGGCCAACTCAGCCTCAGCCAGGGAACTGCCATGATCACTCCCTTCCTCCATTACCCACTCACCTTCACACCCAGTGTTACTTCAGGGGTCTGCATAGAAGCGCACCTTTTAGGAGTCTCCTGGGAACCGTGCTAGCGGAGTGTGAGTGGGAAAACACAGCCCGGGTGCCGCGACCAGTGGATGAGCTCTGATGTGTCTGCCCCCACCCCTCCCAGGTGGCACACCTGCCTTCCTGCCCAGCTCGCTGAGCCCCCAGTCCTCCCTGCCCACCTCCAGGGCCCTGGCCACCCTGCCCAAGCTCCACACGTGTGAGAAGTGCAGCACCAGCATTGTGTGAGTGTCTACGGCCTGGGAGGCAGGCACACCCTGACAGGGAGGTGTGGGGCGGGGCAGGGCACGGGATGCCCCCCGGAGGAGTCAACACCAGTCAGGGACCCTGGAGGGGTGTTTCCACAGCAGACCTGTGATGGGCTATGTTGGTTATTTTAAGCCTTCTTAAAATGTCTTGCTGGCTTCTTCCTGCCGCATCCCCTTCTCCCTGATTTCTTCCTCTCTCCTGGGAGGAGTAAGAAATGACGCTTCTGATTTCTCTGCAACAATCTCAAGGCCTCTGGAGATCTGCCTCTAGATGCAGTGCCTCCTCCTGGAAAATTTTGCTCTTGCCCCTTCCTCACCCCCTTTGGAAAGGGATGACTTTTCCGGAGGTAGGTTCATTTTTCCTCACAGGGTGGCATTGTAATGCAGCCACATTCTCTGGAAAAGTGCTGAAAGTCCACCCGCTCCGCCATAAATTTCTTACATGCCATGATGACGGTCAGATGACTCACCTTAGGTAAATCCCTTAGCCTCTGCAGGCTTTACTGTCTCAGCTCCAGAATGGGATACTATGCATGCCTGCCGTGCAGACACAAGGGAAGTGTTGTATGTGGTGGTTCTCAAAGAGCAGCTGCACAGTCCCTGAGGACTTGTTAGAGGGACTGCTGGCCTGTACCCCAGAGTTTCCTCTTCAGGAGGTCTCTGGCCCCAGCATTTGCATTTCCAACTTGTCCTCAGGTGATGTAGTGCTATGGTCCCGGTACCTGGGACCACACCCAGAGGACCACTGCTCCATTAACAACCCAGAAAATTCAGGACGAGTTTATTTGCCTATGTGTAAAGGAGAAACAGCTTTAAAAAAATATTTTTTTAATGTTTATTTATTTTTGAGAGAGAGAGGAAGAGAAAGAGAGAGCGTTAGAGGGGGAGGGGCAGAGAGAGAGGGAGACACAGAATCTGAAGCAGGCTCCAGGCTCTGAGCTGTCAGCAGAGAGCCCAACATGGGGCTCAAACTCATGAACCACAAGATCATGACCTGAGCCAAAGTGGGATGCCCAACCAACTGAGCCACCCAGGTGCCCCCCTTTTTTAAAAAATTAGAAGTCCCGGAGGTGGTGGTTGAGGGTTATTGAAGTGAGATTCCTGAAGGAAGGCTTGGGGAGTCCAGTGTCTGAGATTTGGGGATCTTTCCAGGTCCTGACTGTGGGCCTGGAACTGGCCAGGAACTAGGCTCCCTGGGAATGAGAATGGCAGCATCATGCTATCACCCTGCCTTCCCCCACCCCCCCCTCCCCCAGGCTAATGGTTCTCCCTTCTGCATTGCCCCTGCAGGAACCAGGCTGTGCGCATCCAGGAGGGGCGGTACCGCCACCCAGGCTGCTACACCTGTGCGGACTGTGGGCTGAACCTGAAGATGCGTGGGCACTTTTGGGTCGGAGACGAGCTGTACTGCGAGAAGCATGCCCGTCAGCGCTACTCCTCGCCCCCCGCCCTCAGCTCCCACGCCTGAGTACCCGGCTAGGTTCTCAACCTGCCCTAGACCACGTAGGCACCTGTGCACCAGGACCATGCCAATAGCAAGTTGGCATGGAAGGGTGGTGGTTGGTGGTGGGGCCCCTGCCTCCAGGCTGGGTGAGGCTAGAGCCTGGGACCTGTGATGGGCTGTGGATGAGGACAGCTTCACCATCCCAGGCCTCTGCTAGATACTCACTTTCTCCTGTAGAACAGGCTGTGCACCAAAGTGTGAGGTGGGCACTGCATTGGATATCTTTGTGCAACAGGGATTAAGCAGGTTGGGATATAGAGATAAATATGTAGAAAGAGAGGGATAGGTCAGAGGTTAAAGGTATTCACTCTGTAAACTTTTTTGGCATACGAACTCTATAAATATACATATATGGATGAAACAAAGTAGCTCTTTCCTCTTCTTCTCTGCCTCTGCCCCTGGGGATGAACTCTGTCTACCACTGGGTAAAGAGTTTTTATTGACACAATTTTTCCCCTTTATTCCCCACATCCCCAAACCTTACCAAACCTTACCAGGTGCTTCACCACATGACAACCTCTAATGAAGAGGCTTGCATTATTTATTTATTTATTTATTTATTTATTTATTTATTTATTTAAGTTTATTTATTTTAAAAGAGACAGAGACAGAGACAGCATGAGTGGAAAGGGCGCAGAGAGACAGAGAGAGGGAGACAGAGAATCCCCAAGTAGGGTCTGCACTGGCAGAGCCCGACGCAGGACTCGATCCCACCAACTGTGAGATCATGACCTGAGCCGAAACCAAGAGTCAGATGCTTAACCAACTGAGCCACCCAGGTGCCTCTAAAGATTTTATTTATTTTTTTATTTAAAAATTTTTTTTTAACATTTATTTATTTTTGAGACAGAGAGAGAGCATGAACAGGGGAGGGTCAGAGAAAGAGGGAGACACAGAATCTGAAACAGGCTCCAGGCTCTGAGCTGTCAGCACAGAGCCCGACGCAGGGCTCGAACCCACGGACCATGAGATCATGACCTGAGCCGAAGCTGGACGCTTAACCGACTGAGCCACCCAGGCGCCCCTAAAGATTTTATTTTTAAGTAATCTCTGCACCCTGTGTGGGGCTTGAACTTACAACCCCACGATTAAGAGTTGCGTGCTCCATCAACTGAGCTCGCCAGGTGCCCCTCCTGGACTCTTTTATAAAGATGCCAGTTTTACTGGGATAATCTCTGGTACTTTAGAGGAATGAGTTTCTCATCCGGAGCCTGGAGAAGAGGAGGAATGCCGGAGGGCGGGCAGCAAACAGGAGGCAGGCCCGGATGTCCATGCTATCCAGGCCTGGCTCAGTGACAGTCTCATGCTCCACCAGCACTGGCTGGGCTGGCACTCGGTGCCCCTCACTCTACTTGGGGTGAATGCTGCCAGCCCAGCTGACCTACCCAGATGAGCCGGGTGGGGAGGAGAGGGAGCAACATGTAGAGTATCTTTTGCACTCCCCCAAGGCTGTCTGCATGCACTTGAGAAAGATAATCACCAGCAATAACCTTGAACTGGGCTGCAGGTTAGTCTTGCCTGGGAAGCATACACCAGAGGAGCCCCACCCTTAAGGACCTACCCCCCAAAGGTCCTCACATCCAAGCCAGGCTTGCTCTGTGTGTCCCTTCCCTGGGAGACCCTGCTGGCTTCAGTGGTAGTTGATTTGAAAAACAAACAAACAAACAAACAAAAAACCCAGAAACAAAAATAATGGGTGACTAGTGTTAGGTGTGCCTGCCCTCAGGTATGTTTGAGTTGACACAGGGGGCAGTGGTCCCCTACCAGATTTTAGGCTTTATTCACCCACCACCCCCATCTCAGAGACATTTCAGAAAGGTGCATGGGTGCTCCAGACCCACCCTGTTCCCCAGTTAGCCTGAGGAATGGGCCACAGCCTCAGCTTTATTTTCACAGAAAAGATCAAAGCTGGGCTCCAGAGGGTGTTTGTGCTGTCTGGTTCTTTTGGGAAGGAATCTCGGTGGACTGTTGGTGTTGGCTCCTCAGGCACCTGTTGATATAATTTACACCTTGATTTAACTGTCTCACCTTTTGCCTGGATGGCTGCCTTTATTTTCATAGAAAAGATCAAGGCTTTCTGTGGTTCAGGAGTGGGTGGGGCCAGAACTTTGGTCCGCAATGGGATAGTCTCCTTGACGCCACCTAGTGTCAGATGTAGCCCATGGCAGGGGAGAATGCCTGCAAAAGGGGAATTCACCCCTCTGTAAACAGTTGGGTCCTGGCACAGTGAGAATACAGAAATCTACTCCTGAAGGTAATAGTCAAGTGGCAGCCACTGAGCTGGCATGAATTAAATAATGCTACATGGCAATGAGTGCTAAGAGCGGATGTGGCACATTCAGGCATGCCCTATGCCCTGTGAGTACAGAGCAGAGACCATCTGTGTGTAAGGACAAACAGGACTTGGGCAGGTGGAGGAGACAAACATTCACTTCCAGGGGTGAGTGCAGGTGGAATGCTCAGTTTAGGGCAGCGGCTGAAGGAGGTACCAAGAGAAGACTGGAAAGGGAGATGGGAGCCTTGAATGCCAGAAGAAATGGTTTGACTTCACCTTGAGGCTCAGGGAACATTTTGAAAATTTTAAGCAGGGAAGTGACAGGTTGGAAAGGGTGGGTTGGAATATGAACATGGTGGGCCAGCGGTGTTCTGAGGAGTAGAGGAGAAGAAGTAGGGAATGAAGACCCTTGTGAAATGGGTATGCCTGGGAGTTGTTGAATGCCTTTCGAAGGCTGGACGGGTTCAGGCTGAAATCCACCTCTTTAGTTGTGGCAGGCAGCTCTCCTCCCAGGGGTTGGAGGGTTTCAGAGTGCTTTGCGGCTACACAGCCAGCTCAAGCTTGGGGGCAAACTTCTTTGGGAGATGGGAGTTATTAGTCAAATCCATTTGTCAAAGAAGGTTGGGGTCTGTCTTTGATCTTTTACCCCTGCCCTCAACCCCACCCCAAGCCAGCTGTGAGCACCCACCCCCTGTGTCCCAGTGAGGGCGGGGGGAGAGATCACCTAATTTTTTTAACCTTTATTTTTAAGAGAGAAAGAGAGAGAGTGCAGGTGGGGGAGGGGCAGAGAGAGGGGGACAGAGTGGGTTCTGTCTTGACAGCAGCGAGCCTGATGCAGGGCTGGAACTTACAAACCGTGAGATCATGACCTGAACTAAAGTCGGATGCTCAACTGACTGAACCCCCTGGGCTCCCTGAGAGACCACCTAATTATATGACTGCAATTTATCCAGTACTGTACCCTCTACTTTTTTTGGCATTTTGGGGAATAACCTCAGAAATGATGACAGATTCAAGTTAGAGTTTCCCAGGGAGAGCATCTAAGATAGCCACCTTCAGTTAGAGATGGGAAGGTGACAGTTCCTAAGTTACAAAGGTAGATAATTCTTTTTTTAAAATAATTTTTTCATGTTTATTTATTTTTGAAAGAGAGAGAGAGAGAGAGAGAGAGCGTGAGTGGGAGGGGGCAGAGAGAGAGGGAGACACAGAATCCGAAGCAGGCTCCAGGCTCCCAGCTGTCAGCACAGAGCCCGACTCAGGGCTCGAACTCATGAGCTGTGAGATCATGACCTGAGCTGAAGTTGGATGCTTAACTGACTGAGACACCCAGGCGCCCCACAAAGGTAGATAATTCTAACAGCACGAACTTTTTGAGTGCTTTAATCACCCACCTACAGAGGTAGGTATTCCTTGTTCTGTAAATGAAGAAACTGCGGACAGGGAGGAAAGTGACTGGTCCGAGGACTCCTACTTGGTAAGGGGGTGTGCATGCTGGGGAAGGAACCTGGGGTCTGAATTCTGAATTTCTGGTGTGGGGTGGGGGCTCTTGCCCCTCCATCACCAGAGGCTGCCTTCCAGGGCACAGGGAGGTCACCATGGCTCCCAGCCATCTCTGCTCTGGCAGGAGCTGCCCTCTGCCTTCTTGGCTTTGCCCTTCCTCCCACAGGGCATAGCTCAGTGCTGAGCTTGCAGGAAATGTGCTTCCTGAAGCTGGGACTTCCCCATGGAGGTGGAGGGGCAGCTGGGCATCCCTGGCCTCAGCCTAGGGAATGACTCTGCTCAGCCACCATGCATCTCAGGAACTCAGGGCAGCTGCTCACCCATCAGGTGGGCAGCGAGGGTGTGGCTGTGCTCTGGGCACACGGCTGCTCCAGTCAGGGCCACAGAAGGCAGATGGGAGGGTGTGGCCCCCAGCGAGGGATCCCCATCACATGAGGGCTCAGGCACATCTACATGGGGGTCAGGCAGTGCAGGAGCCCACCACCCGGAAGGGAGTGTGCTTGGGTGTGTGTTGTGGGGGTGGGGGTTCTTTTGAGCCCACACAAAGCCTTGTGCTGAGACACCACATTCCTGCTGGCTGGGCTTCCTGTTCCAGATGCATTCTTGCCCCAGAGTCACCAGGGAGACCGCTTGGAATCTGGCCCCACATTCTCCAAATTCAGGGTGAGATCCGACAAAGGTTCCCTCCCTTTCCCTCCCTACCCTCTCACTTTGGAGGAAGGAAGCCACCTGATAGGCCAGCCCTCCAACTCCCCGACCCAGGGAGGGCTGGGGTGGGGTATGACACTGCCTGCCGGGTTTGGTGCCACACATCCTGTGGGACCTGCATGAAGCAGTTCCTGCCAGGCCCTGCGTTCATTTCCCTGTCTGTATCTGGGAAAGAGAATGGGGTGGGGGTGCTGTCTAGGAGGACAGGGTTAGGAGGAGGCCACCCAGACGACCTGTGGCTAGCAGAGAAGGGCTTGGCCTGAAAATCAAGGTGTTAAGAGATGTCAGGTAATTCAGGCACTTGGCTCTCATTCTTTCTCAGACCTGGTTATATAGGCCTCAGTTTCCCCATCTTCTACAGTCGGAACCTTACAGTTTGTGGCTCTCTGGCGAAGGTTCCTGTGTAAGGTATTTGAGGAAGGGTATGAAGGAGCATGGAGCAGAAGGGGTGGGCAGACTGTTTTCTCCCTCCCAGTTAGCAGCTGCTTCCTCCCAAGGGCTCTGGTTCCAGCCCCTCCCCCAGAGGCTCAGGTGCAAGTTTGCACGTCCACCAGTCTCTTTATCTGCCTCCAGGGGATTTGGGTCCTGCTGGGGTTTTTCAGCCCTGTCCCCTTCCTCAGGAGGATGAGGTTTTCTTAGAGGCCAGCAGCCCTCTGGTCACCAGGCTGTGTCACCTTCGGCAGCTCCCTAGGCTACCAGCTTGAAAGCAGGCTGGGAGCCTTTAAGGGTGGGGGCTGGTGGAATCCCAAGGGCCAAAAGAGGGTTGGGGTTGGGGGACAGGGAAGTATTCACACTTCCACCGCCTCCAGGCTGCTTCCCTGTTTGCCTGGCTCACTTCCCTAGATCGTGAAGTTCCCCCCCCCCCCGCCGTACCAGGCCCCAGCTTTAGGGTGCTCGGGTGCGGGAGAGGTACGGGAAGAGGAGGGGATCAGATCTAGTAACAAGGCGCTCTGCAGTTGTTGGAAAGGATTTCCACGTGGACAGGAATCATTTCCCCCTTCTATCGCGTCAGGTTTCCGAGTGGCCGAGTGACGTGCCCCAGGCACACAGCAGGGAGTGCAGGGACAAGCGTGCAGCCAGCACGTGGGACTCCATTTCCTTCTGCGCGGCTGTCCAGTCCCTACCGACCCTCCACCCCCATTCCCAGCTTCGTTTCGGCGGCAGGAAGACAGACCAGCATGTGAACCGCGGGTGGGGGGGTGCCCGGTAACCCCGCACCTCGAGCCAGACAGCGTCCCCAGGCGGGGGCCTCCGTTCCCCGGCCGGGGGCGGGAGCGTGGGACTGCCCGGGGCCCGAAGGACCGGGGACCCAGGCCTTTTCCCGGCTCCCCGCCCCCGCGCTCCGCGCTACCCGGCTCCCAGCCCCCGCCCCTGCCCCCCACGGCCCCACTCGGCGCGCCCACCCCCAGCCGCCCGCACACCTGCGCGCCCCTCCCCACTGCCCGCCCCTTCCCCTCGCCCCCGCGGGGAGTGTCCGGGGGCCGCGCCCAGCCGGGGCCGGACGCGCGTGCGAAGCCGCCCGCCCGACAGCGGCTGGGGGACGTGGGCCGGGATTTCGGGGCGGCTGCAGCGGCCGCGGCCGGGGCGCCGCGTCGGGGCCGGGAACTGGGCCATGCTGGGCCGGCGGCGCGTCTTCGCCGTGGAGCCGCTCGGCGGCCGGGGTGAGTCGCCCACCCCCAGGCCGGCCCGGGCCTCCTGCCCTGGAGCCGACTCCTGCGCCCGGGCCCCGGTCTGTGTCCCCTGCCCCAGCCCGCACACCCCGCCGGAGGCGACCGTCCTCGCCGCCTCCCTTCGGACGGGCTGAGTGATGGCGCCTCGCACTCTGGAGACTCTCTGGGTTTGGGCGTTAAATCAGCCACCACCTTCCATCTCACTCCCTTCGGGCTCCACTTCCCTCTATAATTCCCCATCGGGATCATTCTCCGCCCAGCCCTTGCCCCGGCCGGCAGGTCCGAAAGCACCCCCCCCCAGCGGCGGCGGCGGACCCGTTCCCGAGGTAGACTTCCTGGCTGACCTCCTTGGCCAGAGCGGCCTGGCCTGGCACCCAGGTCTCCTGCGTGGCCGGCGGTGAGACGTGGGCGGCCCTCCATCCTCTCCAGCCGTAGTTTGTGCATCATTATTACAGTTGGGGACCCAGCGCGTGGGTAACCCCTGCCGCTGCTTCTCCTCCTACCCCCTCCTAATTCCAGTTGGGTGTGTTTCCCCCCCCCCCCCCCCACCAACTCTCCGCAAAATCTTCACTATTTCCCATTTAAAAGAACAGAAGCCGCAATGGTTGTAGCTGTTGTTATTTTATTACTCTCCCCCAGGAGCTCCAGGAGAGACTTCATCTTGCATCCTGATGCTAGTTTGGACCCCAGGCTTCCTGCTTTGTGCCCTTTCCCGTCTCTCTGAAAGCTGGAGGGTGGGGGTGGAGGTCGTAGCGATGCTGCCCGGTGGGGAGCAGTTGAAGAGACAGGGGTTCCCCATTCATGACCTGGAGGTCTTAGGCTGACCCTAGGCTCCAGAGCACAAGGGCTCCCCAGAAGAAAGCAGCTACTCCCTCAAAGGAGGGTAGCCATATAAGGAGCTGATAAATAGGATCTGCAAGGCTTTGCCCATATCCTGGGTCTGTGATCCTTAACAAAAACTATTTGTGAAGGGATCTTGTCCTACCTTCTCCCAGCCAGGGATGGGGAGATATCTGGGCGGGGCCGTGGCTGTCCAGTCCCGGCCCCTCCCTTCACCTCTGGTCCAGGACACTCCTCCCCTGGGAATTTTGCCAGCTTCCAGGAATGCTGGGGGCGTTCAGGGCAGCCTGCCCAGCCTGATACTGACTGTCCTTGCAGATGGGGTTGGCGAGGACCTGGCACGCAGCTGTGTAGTACCTGGAGTCAGGAGCACCTACCGAAGGATCCCGGACGCTGTTCAAGGTTGCTCCCTGGACTCCTGGAAAGGGGATGGCCAGCTGAGAGGTGTCAGGAGGCAGGAGCCACTTCTCAAACTGGCTTCTCGGGATTCTGGAGTGGAGATGGTGGTTGGGGACAGCCCCCTGGCCACCTCACCAGGTCTTCCTCAGGACTCTCTGGACTTTGAGCCCGCAGGGAGCCCTGATCCCCGGGCCCTTGCTGCCATGGAGCCTCCTGCCAGGAGCCGGCTCCTGGCCAACCGTAAGCTGGAGCAGGTGCTGGAGCGGTCCCGCCAGCTCCCGACTTCCCCTGTCGGCATGTCACAACACCACTACTCCCTGAAGCCACCTATCAAGCCTGAATGTGAAATGCCCCCTTTTGGAGCAGGGGAACAGGAGGCCACTGAGGCAGAAACTGACCTAGAGGCAGGTCTGGAAGGAGCAGAGGTGGTGAGTGTCAACTCTCAGGCTGGGTGAGGAGTGCGGTGGAAACGGTCTTTTTACATGGAGGGGTGGGTTGGTGGCTGGTGGGTCCTCCCTGACTTCTTCTCTTTGGAGCTCTCTTGGGGTGGGGCATTCCTTGCCTCTAATTGATGGGTTGTGTCTCGGCTTGTTGCCTCAGCCCACTCCCAGCTGTGTGGAGGTGAGCAGTATGGGGGACGGCCTGGCAGCCTGCCTGGCCGGGCACTGGGAAGCCAGCTAGGGGTGTGTGCCTCCTCTCCCTGGCCCCTCTGTTCCCATCTGCTGGCTGCCTAGGATGGGAGTCTGGTTGAGTTCAGAAGTCTTCCTTGCCTCACTCTGTCCCACAGGTGGGGGGCCTGGGGCCTAAGGCCTGGGCCTGTCTCCCAGGGCAGGGTCTCCGCTATCTGGAACACCTGTGCCTAGTGCTGGAGCAAATGGCAAGGCTCCAGCAGCTCTACTTGCAGCTGCAGACCCAGAGGCCCCCAGGGGCGAGTGAGCTGCAGGTCGGGCAGGTGAGTGGGGGAAGCAGAGGAGGGCTGGGAGCCCTGCAAGCAGGGCTGCCTTCAGAACAGGCTCAGCCATCTAGTCAGGTCTTGAGTACCCGTCTCTCCTGTGCACAGGATCCTGAAGCGGTGGAGGGGGAGTGGGGGGAGCAGCAGCAGCGGCCACCGCCACCGCCACCAGCCCGGGACCCTTCGCCTCCACCTTCTTGTGCCCCCGGCAGTGAGGTACAGGAACTGCTCAGCCAGACCCAGGAGACAGGTGAGGTGCCATTGTGTTTCCCTGTGTGTCTTGCCAACCCAGGGCCCCCCACCCCGGGCGGACCTCCTCAGTCCTGGTTTTGATGGGTGGCTTCCTGTTTCTGGCCCTGGGTAATGGGATTTTCTTTCTGAAGGGGCCAACACAGCTTCACCCCTAAAGGTAGGGGTTCCTGGTGCCAACCCTCCCAGGCTTTTAGAGGCTTCAGCAGAGCCAGCTCATATCTTTCCATCCTCCCAGGGACACAAGGTAGGTGATGGGTATGTGTGGAGGCAGGTGATACAGGATGGAGTCGGGGGTAGGGGGTGTTTGGGTTTGTAGATACCCTGAAAGCCAGAAACTCTGGGAAAATGACAGAATTCCTGATTGGAGCAGTCCTGGCTGTGGCGACTGCTATCTCTGGGAGCTCAGGCAGGGGTATGTTGTGGGGAGGAACTCTGTGGTGATCCCCTCACGCTCTGCTCAGCGGGATCTCTCCCACTGGAACAAGGTCAAGGTCCTGCTCAACCGGATCCGTTGGAGAAGCTCGAAACACTCTGAGTCCCCTGCCCCTCCTGATGGCCCTGCCCCAAGGTGAGTCCTGCGGCCCAGCCCAGGTTAGGGCAAAGGAAGGAGCCTGATGAAGCCAGAAGCTGAGACTGTAGTGCCAATTGTGGGTTTTTTGTTTTTTTTTTGTTTGTTTTTTTTTGTCCCTTTGAAATCTGAGAGGTGTAGATAGTCTTGGTGAGGGTGGTGGAAGAAACAGAAAGTAGTTAAAGTGTTCCATTTACAGATGAAGAGGATGGGGACTGGGCTGGGGAAGGAAGTCGCTTTCTGAATCTACATGCATGCAAGTCAGTGACAGAGCCAGGACCAGCATATGGGGAGTCTCCCTCACGCAAGCCCAGCAAAAGCCTTCACCCCTCACAGCTGAACCTTAGGCCACCTCCTGGATTTGCTGGGAGAGCAAGGTTGGGACACAGAGGATCCCACAGGAGATGATGGGGGATAATGCTGAATAATTCTGTGGCGATAAGAAGCTCTACGTCAACATCCCCAGGCTCCCCACGGCAGATAAGCAATGCTCCATCAACTCTGGGGCCATTGTTACCTTGTTTCCTCCTCCTAGCCTAATGCTTCCTTTCCTTTTTCACAGGATTGAGTCAAGGGGTGTCCCTGAAAGACCTCCATTCCAGCCCCTCCGGAAGACCTTTATGCCATCATTTGTGGTTAAGAAGCAACGAGCCAAAAACCTTTCTGTATGCTGAGAATTCCTGGCGCAGGGACATGACCTTGGGTGGAGGGGTGTGCAGTGCAGTCATCTTCCTCGCCCTTTGCCCTGTTACTGTTTCTGGGCACTGCCAGGAAAAGCTGCTGATGCTCACCCTTCTCTCTGAGGAGAAGGCTGGACCTTTCTCCTCTGGGCAGCCTGGCAGAGGAGCCCTGGTTCCCTGAGTGGCCCCAGGGTGTGGCAGCCCCTGGGCGCCTTGCTGGTTGCCAGAAATCCCTGGGCCTAGACAATGTGAACTAACTTATTTATCAGGAGTCCATGGAGCATGTTTGGCCTGGTGATCTATTGGGGCCTAGCATGTCACAGATGTGTATTTATGCAAAGTGATACGTGTATCTCTGCAAGTCTGTCACTGTTGTGAACTGGCTGGATCCAACCATGTCTTCTGAATCATGCATTCAAAGGGTTGGTCTGGGTGAGGTAAAGGATGGCCACCTTCATTCCTCAGTGGAGAGTTACTGATTTGGAATCTTGCTTTTCTCCTCACACCCTCGTGGGCAGCCCTAAGACAGAGAAGGGTGCTATCTTGGGTTCCTCTGCATTGAGTCTTGCCTGTGGAGCAGAGCCCCTGAAGACTGAACCTGGAATAGAAAGGTCAGGGACAACATGGAAAATAGCAGAGTAAGCTTCAAGGTCTGCCTTTAGCTGCTTTGGTCCCTAATAACCTTAACACATCAGAGTTGAAACCAGAGACTCATTCTAGCTTTTGACTCTACACTCATAGCTTCCTACTTAATCTCCCAAATGGTCTAATGATACCTGCCCTACCTACCTCACAGTCTTATTAATGAAGATAAAACGAGATGAAACTGTCTCAGAGTGCTTTGTGAACAGGAAGGGGGAGGGTATGGGTGTTGGAAGGAGGCCAAGCTGGAGGGATGATGGGAAGGCCAGAGGATAAGGGAGGACTGGGGTTGCTAATGGAGACTAAAACGGCCAGTGATTAGCAGCAAGACTTATAGCAGGTCACTTTACTGAAGTCTCAGGTTTCCTGGGAATTAGGGCACTAATTCCTGACCTAATCTTCCAGCCCTGGGAGGACTGAAGGAAATATTTCCTTTTTTTTTTTTTTTTTTAAGAAACACTCAGAGAGTGCAAGAGTGCACGTGCACGCAGGGTGAGGGGCAGAGAAAGAGAGAGAGGAGAGAGAGAATCCCAAGCAGAGCCTGACGTGGGGCTCCAGCCCACAAGCCATGAAACCATGACCTGATCAAGAGTCGGATGCTTAACTGACTGAGACACTCAGGCACTCCTAAAGGAACTCTTTCTGAGAACATTATAAATGTCTACCAAAATGTTGTGGTGGTTTCTTTACTACAGTCTGGCAGGTTCCTATATGTTTGCTAATTGAGAAAGAGCAAAAGTTTAGTCTCCTGTAGATATTCAGAGGGCAGGAGAGGAGGGTGTGTGTGTGTGTGTGTGTGTGTGTGTGTGTGTGTGTTATCAGTGGAAGGACAGGGCTAGGGATAAGGTCACGGGCTTAAACCTGGCGTCTCCTCCTTTACTCAGGAGGGGCTGGTTCTCTTGCGGCTGCAGCCCTGGGGTCTGCCAGAATGAGGCCAGATGTGGGGTGATAGGTGCTCTCTTCCACTTGGGGGTCCAGCTCCTGCTGTCTTTGGACAAGGAACCAATGCTCTAAAGCCTGTTTTTCTAATGGGACACTTAAGCGAGGACACCGCGGAGGCCCAGCTTCCTCACGCGCATCCGATCGGGGAAGGTGCAGTTCCGTTCCACAGTTGGAGCGGGATGGCAGACCGGCGTGGGGGAAGGGAGAAGTCGGTGGAGAGGAGGGAGGGACCATATCCGGGAGAGTGGTAGCTTCCGACCAGTGGTCGCGCTTCCGGAGAGGCGCTTCCGGTGGTGGCGGCAGCAGCGGCTGTGGTGGTTCCGGGTGTCTTTGTCCCCCCGGTGTCGCGGCCCTGGCCCGCAGGTGGGTTGGGGGGGCCCCCCGCCGCCCCTCTGCCCCTTCGCCCCTCCCCCGGCCGAGGGGCTGCGAGGGCCGGGCAGCAAAGATGCACGGGGCGCGGAAGGGGCCGAGCCCCCCTTCGGACTGCAAGTCCCGTCTCCCTGGCAACGGCCTCGGCCCTGGGGGCGGGCGGGAGGAGGAGAAACCGCGCGCCTTCGTCCTCCCACGGTGGCCCCGCCGCGGCCCGGCCCGGGAGGCCCGGTGCCGGCGGCTGCTGAGGCGGGAGCGGAGGCCCAGGGAGCACGGGAGCAGGAGCGCGGGCGGGCGCGCTGCCGGATTCGCGTTCGGCCGAGCCACAGGGCTACCTTCCTACCAGCCCGTCCGGGGAACAACGGGCCGGGCTTCCGGGGAGAGGGCCCACACCTTCTCTCCAGCACCAGCCTCCTCCATTTTTCCGGGCCTTGCGTGGAGCGTTTTGGCGGATGTATTTGAATGAATGAATGCCACTGGGGCTCTTTCCAATCCCCCCACTCTCCCCAAGCATCTGCGGGTGGTGTGGCATAGTGAGAGGAGCGTTAAGTTGTTGGAGACCTGGGTGCGAGTCTCAGTTTTGTCACCAACTGGTTCTGTGTGGCCCTGGGCAAGTCTCTTAATCTCTTTGAGCTTCAGTTTCCTTTTCTTTCAGATAGCTTGACAGTATCACCCACCACTAAGTTATTGTGAAGGCAAACTGGAACAATGTAATTTTTTCATTTCCTGCCCCTCTATGTTCTCTCCATCTCCATTCATTTTCAGTACCCACCTCACCTTTATTAAGATCTCAGTTACTTTTGTGGGGGGCGGGAGGAGGGGTCGGTGGAAAATTTCCCTCTAAGCTGTTAACACTGCTTTTTCAATTAAAGGTTTTTTCTAAGACTCTGAAAGAGGACAGCATTCCCAATGTCCCAGTTTAAGCGCCAGCGGATCAACCCGCTTCCAGGGGGACGCAACTTCTCAGGTGATCACTTTTATTCCTGCTCGGCTTCAAACTGAGTAGTAGTTCGTGCTTTGGAGATAGTCTTTTAAAATGTGGCTTTTGGGGTTTCCTTGGTGGAGTGTGATTGGTTGCCAGCGTTTCATAGGAAACTAGGAGATGAGCTCAGTGGTGGCCAGTGAAACCCTGTGGAGGAGTTGGTTAGAGCCACTTTGCTCTTTGGGCCTCCCGTATCTTTGAGCTGACTCCAGTGCTCAAAATGGTAGGCGCACTTCCTGGAGGTTGCTTCTCTGTCCACATAGGCGCAGCTTCAACATCTCTTCTGGGTCCTCCTCCTGGTTTGCTCACTCCTCCTGTGGCCACAGACCTGTCCCAAAATGCCAGGCACCTTCAGGTAGGTTGGGCATTTTTTCTAGTGAGTTTCAACACTCAAGACTACCACAGCATGCATGGGTGCCTGGTGCTTTCATTCTTGCATTGCTATGTTCATCCTTCCTGACACTCCCGGCCTGAGCCAGGATGGAGGTGACTAGACACCTCTGACTGGGGAGTCCTAAGTCCTGGCTCTAGGGAAATCTTTAGGCTGCTTCTGGGAATTAGAAAACTGGAAATCCTAGAAGCAGCTGGTGACCTTAGAATCAGCGTGATCTCCCCCCATTCCTCCACAGTAGATTATAACTATTGCACACGCGTGCCTCCTTCATGTGAACCTTGATGCAATACTCTGCTGAGCCCGGTGCGGTTTGGCTGGAGAGGAGATGCTAATGGCAGAGTGTGGACAGATGCTCTCTATGACTTTCAAATTGCACTATTCTCTTACAGGGTGGGGAGAAGCAGCGGGTCTTCACTGGCATTGTTACCAGCTTGCATGACTACTTTGGGGTGGTGGATGAAGAGGTCTTTTTTCAGCTAAGGTAGGCTTGAGGTTAGTCCCCTTCTGGAAATGCTTATTCAGTTCAGTTCTGTCACCATGCTGGTGGGACCCCTCTGAAGCCATTGCTTTGCTGTTTTTATGCAAGGTGTGAGAAATCTTGATGGGAAGGGCCTCATAGGGGCAGTCAAGGTGGCTTGGCCAGGGTCTCTCTCCTGACTGGGTCTCCTGGCTTGTGTGCTGGCAGTGTGGTGAAGGGCCGGCTGCCCCAGCTGGGTGAGAAGGTGCTGGTGAAGGCTGCATACAACCCAGGCCAGGCAGTGCCCTGGAATGCTGTCAAGGTGCAAACGCTCTCCAACCAGGTATCCATCTTTCCTCGGCATGTGCGTTGGAAAGGGGAGGGAGGGAAGCCCCTGTGCCCTGAAAGCTGGGCGAGAACCTTACTTTTGTCAAGAGGTGGGGCTGCATCTTTCCAAGGTGGTGAGCAGATCAACCATGGGATGCCCTGACTTTCCTGGTTTTTGTTCTGCAGCCCCTGCTGAAATCCCCAGCACCTCCCCTTCTACATGTGGCAGCCCTGGGCCAGAAGCAAGGGATTCTGGGAGCTCAGCCCCAGCTGATCTTCCAGCCTCACCGGATTCCCCCGCTCTTTCCTCAGAAGCGTGCGTACCAGTGGCGTGGATGTTGGGATTTGGCTTTATAGGGTACTCTGGTTGAATGGGCCTGTAACTCTCAGGTTTGCTCTCAGAATGGAAGTGGGTACTTCTGTCACTGGAAGAAAGGGACAGGGAAGCTGGGCAGATATTTAGGGTTTTTGAGTCACCAACCATTTCTTCTCTGCAGCTCTGAGTCTCTTCCAAACATCCCACACACTTCATCTGAGCCACCTGAACAGATTTCCTGCTCGGGGCCCTCATGGACGATTGGATCAGGGCCGAAGGTAAGAGAATGATTAAGCAGGGAAGATATTTTATTTGCCCCTAGTAACAGTGTCTCTTTCTTTGCCACCTGTTGACGCTAACATTTTCTTTCTGCAGCTAGATGTCTCTTTCTAGCTAGGCCCTTTACCCTGAAGCAGGCTGATGCATTGAGATGTATCTGCAAATATTAGAACTATATAAACTGGTTCAGCAAGCAGGGATTTGATGTAGTTCAGCTTTCAAAATACCATATTGAATTTTTAAAATACATAATTTTCTTTTATTTTTAGTCCTTAAGATTGAGGTGTCAAAAAATCAAAACTATCAAGAAAATGGTAATTGTCCAAAAAACATAACATCGTAGCGTAGGTTTTATTTGCTGATATAAAACGTGTTTGTTTATATTCGCTACTCATCAGTGTAGTGTTAGAATGTGTATGTTGCACTCTGCCCTGAAGCCCAGGCCTGTGCCTTGAACATGCAGATAGATTCATGGCCCCTCTGCAGCCAGCATAGTGACTCTGGGACTTTGGAGGTGTCCTAGGCCATCTTCTGTCATCCGTGAGCTACAGGGACTGCGAGAGCATGCTGCCTATTCCCTCTAGCTCCTGTGTCCTTATTCCGCCTTACTCTCTCTCTAAAAGGTTTCGCTTTTATCCTTAAGCTCTGGACTGGTTTGCTTAAGACTGGTTTTAGTTCTCCTGTTGGTCCTCATTTTAATTTTTTATTATGGAAAATTGTAAATATAGGTAAAACAAACAAAAAGATGATGAACCCTCATATACCCACCATCCAGCCTCAACAAGTATCAATATTTTCCATTCTTTTTCATCTGTACGTCCATCTATTCCCTGCCTTATACCTTTTTTAATTAAAAAAATGTTTTATGGCAAATTTTATATAGGTTGAAATGCACAAATCTCAACCAGTTTTGACAAATGGGAAATCCCATGTAACCCTCACCCCAGTTAAGATATAAAACATTTCCGTCACTCCAGAAAGGTCTCTCATATTCAGGTTCTTTTTTGAAATGAGAACTCTACTGATAAGGAAGATCTCCAGATGCCAGTAGGTTATTACGTGATGAGGGCTGAGAATGAACTCCAATGTGAACTCTTAAAAGGAGCATGGAATAACTCAGGGAAAAAGTTTAGGCAGAGGGCATAGTCTGCTGAAGCTAGTGGTGGTTCCCTTGGGCTAGGTCATTATGATTTGTAACTAGGAGGATGGTTCTCCACCATGTCCCCACTACATGAAACACTTTGTCCTGTTCTCAAGTGACTGGTATATATTTTGCATACACCTGCACCCCTTCCTTGTCCCTGTGCATTTTCCTGGTCTTCAGTTTCCAAGGAGTTTCTACCTGTCACATTCTGTGAGTTTATTAAAGGCTTTATTACCAAATCCCAGCAAGTGCCCTCAGGGATAATGTAGCTTGGGTGGAAATCAATGGCTGCTATTGACTTTTTGCTTTAGGTTCAAATTCAGTCTTTCTGTACAGTCATATGCATTTGATTGTCCTGGACATGCTAAGCCCTGTGTAAGGCCTGTTGGTATTACTTTCGCCATAATGCTTCTGTGTTATGGTTTCTAGAGAAAGGAGACATTACCACTGGCAGGGAGATAACACCATTAGTCAGTGCAGAGAATTTGCAAAGTAGGAAAGGGGGCAGTAGGAGTTCGGTCACTCTGGAACAACAGCAGTTTACAAAGGAGTCAGGCTGTGTTAGCATTTTGGCTGGAAGCCAAGTTTTATTTTAAATTTCAGGTTCTGGGATGGAGGTAACAGTGTCTCCGTTGGACTGCCAGTACTGAACTACTGAGGTTTTTTGGACAGGTGTGTCCAGCGGGATATGCCATCTCAGTATCCTGCTGAGGTTACAGAGATGTCTCTCACTGGTACTGCTTTCCAATGTGTTCCTGACGATTCACAGTAAGGAGAGAAAACTGGCCATTGATTCCAGGATTCAGTGGGATGTCCGGTTTCACTAGGGGTGGACAGCATTTCCCAAAGAGTTCACTCCAGTCGTGGGTGAGCTGGAGAGAGCTGTCAGAATTACTGTGTTAGAAATGTGGAAGCTGACATTCTGTAAAGGCGAGATTAGAAGGCAGCTTTTGGATGGAGATGCTAATGAGCAGGGAAATGAGCCAGGCAGATAGAGAAAAAAAAAACCCTCTGTGTTAAATGTAATGAACTTCGATGCTCAGGGCCATAATGACAAGGGAAACAATGCAGGCAGGTCTGAGGGGAAGAGCAGAGGCCTTCTGGCAAATAGACTGCAGGCAGCCCAGTTACCTGGGCAGGAAGACCTGAGAGTTGATTTTACTTCTCTAGAGACACAGGAGTTTGTTTTCCCCTCATCAAACTGGCATTTTTTTTAATGGTCTAAAGGTTTTTCTCTTCTATTTTTTTTTTAGAGGTGGGGAGGGGCAGAGGAAAGAGAGTCTTAAGCAGGAGCCAGATCTCACAACCATGAGATCACTACCTGAGCCAAAATCAAGAGTCAGATGCTTAACCAATTGAACCATCCAGGCACCCCTCTTCTATTTTTATTTATTGAATCCATAACATAGTGATACTATAATAAGTATTATATCATAGAAGTGTATAAAGTAGTACATGCTATTATATAAAGCCAAAATAGTATAAAAATGAGTCATTTCCTCTTTCCCTTTAAAGGTAATAATCATTCTTAAACACCTTTAGAAAATAATTTTGAAAAGAGAAATTATTTACGGCTGCTTTTTTCCCTATGTCCTTTTCTGGTCTTTATAGGGAAACATACTTTTTATGACTCTAATTAAAAAATTAAAAAGTCTTAATTTTAGAGCCCACATTACTATCTTTTACGTATTTTTTTTGAGAGCGCGAGTAATCGCACATGCACATGCGTGAGTGTGGGGGCAGGGCAGACAGAGAGAGAGAGAGAGAGAGAGAGAATCCCAAGCAGGCTCCATGCTGTCAGTGCAGAGCCCCATTCAGGTCTTGGTCTTGCAACCATGATATGACCTGAGCCGAAATCAAGAGTCAGATGCTTAACCAACTGAGCCACCCAGGTGCCCTAGAGTCCAAATTATTTTTATACATTATGATTAAGGTGATTAAACATTTTTTCCATATTGCATTTTAATCCTCACGATTGTTTTAACGGCTGTATGATTATTGTATTTGTTTACTATAAAAGTTCAGGTGTTGCTGGATGTGAATATGGTTTTCTTACTCTTGGTTTGAATTTTTTCCACTGTTTATAACCTCTTTTTCTTTTGAATTAACTTCCTTGGGATAAATTTTCAAGAGTGGAATTACTGGACCAAAGGGTTTGAGTGTTTTTCTGACTTTAACGTGTATTGTTAAGGGTTTGTTACAAGAATGGTCTCTTAATAAAACTTGCTTTATAGAACCCTTTGCATGGTAGCATATATGTGTCTCATGTTAGAAATCAGTTAAAATCTTTGCTCGTTTCAAAAAATTATATGTTCACTGTAATTTTTAAAGTTCAGAAAATATAAAAAATAAAATTACAAGTTTACCAGAGGCATTTATCGTTAATACTTTTTTTTTTTTAAGATTTTTTTTTTTTTAAGTAATCTCTATATTCAATGTGGGGCTCAAACTTACAACACTGAGATCAAGAGTCATATGCTCCATGGACTGAGCCAGCCAGGTGCCCCAATACTTTATTTCTTTTCAGTTTTTAAAAGGTTATTTTGCACAGTTGAGGCACTACTGTATACGTATTACTGTGTACTAGTCTTTGCTTATCATGGGTGGTTTTCTGCTATTAGAAATATTTAAATACTCATTTTAATAACTTTATAGCTATGTGTCATAGGGCTGTTGGCATGGCTTCTTTACCCATTTCCTTGATGTTGGGGATTCAGACTGTTTCCTTGTCAGGCCAGTGTATTGAATCTTAATGTAACAGTGTGGTTTCTTCCTTCCGGTGACGGGCCAACTTCCAGCGATGACTATGACTCCAAGAAACGCAAACAGCGGGCTGGTGGAGAGCCTTGGGGTGCTAAGAAACCACGGCATGACCTGCCTCCTTACCGGGTCCATCTCACTCCCTATACTGTGGACAGGTGAGTGGCAAGGCTGGGGTGGGGGCTGAGGCTCACAGCTGGTAACAGTTTCTTGTGTAAATGAAATACAGTCTATGCAAGAGACTGTGTGTATATGGGGTCATGTGCTTGGGACCTTTTTGTTTGTTTTTTTAATGTGACAGTTTTTTAATTTCTAAGTCTCAAATTTGGACCAGCGTAGCACCACTTACATGGGTTCCCTGATAGAACTTCTGTGATTTGATCACCAGAAATACTTCTGCCAGGTTATCGTTAAGGCTTACCAATTCAAATTCGGGTACCCAATACTAGTTCTAATTCAAGTAGAAACTACAGATCGTAAGAGCCCTGGGACTCGTTTTCCAGGGAACCTCTCAATCCTTTTTCAAGTGCTGTACGGTGTATGAGGACTCTGGCCTGCAAGCCTACCTATCTCACTTAGCAACTCACTGACAGAGGTAGATGAGCGATTCCAGATTCCATCTAGCGGTGGAGAGGCAGGGCTCCAGCCACTGCCCCAGTAGCAAAGTTCACTTAAGCCCAAGCTGAGGTGGGGTGGTGGCCTCCTGGCTACTGCTCAAGGTGGAAGGGAAAGAGGGCTGTTCCCGCTCTACCTGGCATCACCGCTTCCTGTCCACGGGGCCAGGCAGGACCTCTCCTGTGCTCCATGCTGAGCCACCTGCCTCACAAGACAGTGTGGTCCCTGCATCAGCCCTGCATCAGGGCTGCATGTAGAGCCTCCTCACATCAGTCCAAATGTGACTGCGAACAATTTGCCACACACAATGTGTCTTTTTGAATGTATATAGAAGCTTCTTGTATGTACTGTTTGGTATTTTGCTTTTTCACTTAATACATCTTGGAATTTCTTCCATGTTAACATTTATTAGGTTGGGGTTGCATTCTTTTCAGCAACTACACAATACTCCACTGAATGGACAGACACTTTTTTTAGCCAGTTCTCCATTTTCACTTTTTAATTGTTGTAGTAAACATTCTTCTACAAACATCTGTGTGAACAGGCACAAGTATTCTGTTGAGATCAGTTCCTAGAACTGGAGTAGCTGGCTCAAAGGTCTGATTTTAAACTGGACGTATATTGCCAGTTCTGTCCAAGAGGCTGTGTCGATCTACGTTCTCGCCAGCGGGGCATGAGGTACTTGTTTCCTCCTGCTGCAGCCGGTGTACCTTGTCAAACGTTTGGATCTTTGTCAGTCTCATAGGTGAAAAGTGATCCTCTGATTTGCATTTCTTTAATTTTAAGTGAGATAGAGCATGTTTTCACAGGCTGTTAAGTCTCTTTTCTTTTTTGTTAAGTATCTGTTGATGTCAGTTTTCTCAGACTTGTCAACTTTCTGTTAGTCATTTGTGGGCTCCTCATATCAAGACAGTTGAGCCTTAGCTGTCATGGATTGTAAATGTTTTTCTGTTTTTTCTTCTCCAGTTCGACTTTATTTTGCAATTAGAGGTTGAAGCATTTTAGTGGTCAAATCTCCATCTTTTTCTTTTCAGAGACGTCTTCTTTCCCAGGTTAGAAAATATTTTGCCCTTTCCCCTCCAAGTCTTTTATAGTTCCATTTTTTATTTTTTATTTTTTTCGTTTATTTATTTATTCTGAAAGAGAGCAGGAGAGGTGCAGAGAGAGGGAGAGAGAGAATCCTAAGCAGGCTCCACACTGTCAGCATGGAGCCTGACGTGGGGCCTAAACTCATGATATGGTTCCATTTTTAAAAATAATTTAGCCTTGCCCAGTCTGGATCTTTGCTTTCTTCCTGCAGCCCCACCTGTGACTTCTTAGAACTCCAGCGCCGCTACCGCAGCCTCCTGGTTCCCTCAGATTTTCTGGCTGTGTGTCTGAGCTGGCTGTCAGCCTTTCCTCTGAGCCAGCCCTTTTCCCTCCATCATCCAAGCCGTATCCAGGTATCTTCTGAGAAGGAGCCAGCTCCAGACACTGGTGCTGAGCCCATCCCTGCAGACAGCGATCCCGCTTATAGTTCCAAGGTAAGTGGGCTGAGGTCCTGCCGCTTTGTCCCGTTGTCGGAGGCTGAGAAAGCTCTCGAGTGTGTCCTTCACGCCGCCCCTGCACAGGTACTGCTGCTCTCTTCCCCGGGACTGGAGGAATTGTATCGTTGTTGCATGCTCTTTGTGGATGACATGGCTGAGCCAAGGGAGACACCAGAACATCCTTTGAAGCAGATTAAGGTAAGAGCTGGTGTCCGTGAGGCAGGATGCAGTCATTGATAATGTCCAGGCCCTGTCAGGTTTTCGGCAGCTTGGCTCCTATTCGTGAACTTGTAGAAACCAGCAGTCTCAGAACTGAAATACCACTACCACTCACTTCACCAGGACCGTATGGCTCAGGATCTTCTTGTCAGAAAAAGTTACATGGCTGGTTCACGTTCATGGGTAGAGAGATCCACCCCTCCCTGCTTCCCACCCTGTGTGGGGGATTCTTCACCACATCCTGCTGCTTTCACTCTCAGGGGTGTAGGCTGCCTCACGGGAGATCCAGGTAATTGGGTTTTTGTTTTTGTTTTGTGTTTTTAATCTCGGATCCATTTTTGCAGTTTTTGCTGGGCCGGAAAGAAGAAGAGGCGGTGCTGGTTGGGGGTGAATGGTCTCCCTCTCTGGATGGCCTCGACCCCAAGGGCGACCCGCAGGTGCTAGTCCGCACCGCTATCCGCTGTGCGCAAGCCCAGACCGGCATTGACTTGAGCACCTGCACAAAGTGGTGAGTGGCTGCCCCAGGCTTGTCTGTGGCTGGCCCTCTGTATTGGGGAGACTGTTCAGGAGGTCAAGTTCCTGTGCCTTTCTGACTTGTTAGCTCTCTTCTGTGTCCTAGTGCTACCTCATTCCTCCCTCTGGCCCTCAGTGACGGTCACCTTGGTCATGAGCATGACTAGGAATGTGTATGTGTGTTGAGGGCCAGCTGACCCTCCAAGGCTCGTCAGATGTGATCCCTCTGCCATATTAGCGGTCCTTGTTGCTTGTAGCACCTTGGATAGTAATTGTCTCCTTATTTGTGTCTCTCCATTGATGAACCATTTCTTGAGGACTTGGTCTCTTTTGTTTTTGTATTTTCAAAGCTTCGTATGCAGTATGTGCTCATTAAGTGTTGACTGAAGCACTTGCTTGTGAAGGTCATGGGTCAGTTCTTCCTTCTTCCTTTTGCTGTGAGCAGGTGGCGCTTTGCTGAGTTTCAGTACCTGCAGCCGGGCCCACCGAGGCGGCTCCAGACTGTGGTGGTGTACCTGCCAGACGTCTGGACCATCATGCCTACTTTGGAAGAGTGGGAGGCCCTGTGCCAGCAGAAAGCTGCAGAGGCAGCTCCCCCACCCCAAGAGGTGTCCGTGGTAAGACTGAGCCTTACAAATAAGGGGGCAGGGTAGATGCCCTGACCCCTGGGCCCAGGTGGTCACTGCTCTTGGCTTTTGTCACAGGAAGCAGAGCCAACGGAACAGGCAGCTGATGTATCAGAGCAAGCAGCAGACGCCTCTAAACAGAATGCAGAGAACCCAGAGGCCACCGCACAGCAGGAAGTGGACACCGATCTCCCAGAGGCCCCTCCACCCCCTCTAGAACCTGCTGTCATGGCACGCCCTGGCTGTGTAAACCTGTCCCTCCACAGTATTGTGGAAGACCGGAGGCCAAAAGAAAGGATCTCTTTTGAAGTAAGTGTAGGAGTCTGGGGGGGCTGTGCAGTAGGGTATCTGGGACGGCAGGGCTTGAACATTCCCCTTTTCCTGATGCTCGTGGACCTCTGCTGACTCTCCTACCAGGTGATGGTGTTGGCTGAACTGTTTCTGGAGATGCTGCAGAGGGATTTTGGCTATAGGATTTATAAGATGCTGCTGAGCCTTCCTGAAAAGGTTGTGGCCCCACCTGAACCTGAGAAAGAGGAGGCAGCTAAGGAAGAAGAAGCAGTCAAGGAAGAGGCTGCCAAGGAGTCCAAGGATGAGGTACAGAGTGAGGGCACAGCTGCCGAGTCAGACGCCCCACCGGTGAGTACCTCTGCTGCCCTGCACGGGCACTGGGGCTGCACACAGTAGTGCTGCGCCATACCAGGCGCTGCTGGGGGACCTCACGGGGCTCCTCTCATTGCCCATGTGTGCCTTGCCACCTGGCACGTCCTCGGGAGCAGGGCACCTCGCTCTCCCACCTGGCTGTGCAGCTAGGAGGTGGTGTGCTGAGGAGAGGGGAGGCGGGCCTGGCGGCATGGTTGACCTGCCAGGGTGGCACAGAAGCCTCAGTTACTAATGCTGTGGGGAGGACGGGTGTTTGGGCTGCTTGATGGTTAACTAGAGCGCCGCATCTTCTTAGCCCTTTCTAAAGCACATAGGTCTGTTTCTTGCCTGATGCCATCAAGTACACATATAATTTCTTACGAGACCGTGACTGACTCCCAAAGAAAACTCCGGGTGCCCTGGAGCCGCCCTGGTGTGCTCTGAACCCCACGTAATGAAGTGCAGTAAATGGGAGCGTGTGTACAAACCCCTTACCACAGTGCCTGAACACGGTTGATGCTCAAATGTTGGCTGTTCTAATTGTTAGCAGTTAGAGATGACTGTTCTCGTCCGGGTCTGTTTCTAGAAGGAAGATGGGCTTTTGCCCAAACCTCCATCTTCTGGGGGAGAGGAAGAAGAGAAACCCCGGGGTGAGGCATCCGAGGACCTCTGTGAGATGGCGCTTGATCCGGAACTACTGCTCCTGAGGGACGACGGAGAGGAGGAGTTTGGTACGTGCGGGCACCACACAGCGGCCTCCTGGCTCTGTGGCTGGACTGCTTTCCTGTTACGGCTGTGGGATTTGGGCCCGTGTGGTCCCTGCTCCAAGCTTATCTCAGGCTTTCTGCAGCAGGAGCCAAGCTGGAGGATTCTGAGGTCCGGTCGGTTGCCTCAAACCAATCGGAGATGGAGTTCTCTTCTCTTCAGGACATGGTGAGGCCTCTCTTCCATCCCCCAAGAGTCCGTGAGGCCTATTAGCGAGGTCTCTGACTCACTCCTGGGAGAGGGAAACTTTTACCATTTGATTCCGGTTGACAAAAACCAGAATGTGGTTCTTGGCTCATGGAGTGGGGTGTTCATAGGATCGAGGGCACTTCAGTATCTCCATCTGGGTGAATCTGAGTGAGGTATCTGATCTAGGAGCGCACTCACTTCCTCTGTGTGTAAAAGTAGCCTGGGGGCCTGTCTCCAGGCGGAAGGGTGCCCCGGTGTCATTAGGTCAGCTACGTCCTAGGTGCTTTAGCCACTGAAAGAACTCTTTGTAAATCTTGTCCATCCTCGTTTCTCTTGCAGCCCAAGGAGCTGGACCCCTCTGCCGTGCTCCCTTTGGACTGTCTCCTTGCTTTTGTCTTCTTTGACGCCAACTGGTGTGGCTACTTGCACCGGCGAGACTTGGAGAGGATCCTGCTTACCCTTGGGCTCCGGCTCAGTGCAGAGCAGGTGCCTTCTCTCACATCCTCTCCGCCCTTTCCAAGACGGCCTCCCCTAACGTTACATGCAGACACTGGACTCCTGTGGGTGGCTCAGAGAACTCTAGTTCTAGGCGCTTGCATACAACGGGGGCAAGGGCTCGCGTCTTCTCATCAGTGGGTGTCTGGGGCGTATGTTTTCTGCAGGCCAAACAGCTGGTCAGCAGGGTGGTGACCCAGAACATTTGCCAGTACCGGAGCCTTCAGTACAGCCGCCAGGAGGGCACAGACGGTGGGCTTCCTGAGGAGGTGCTCTTTGGTGCGTCCTGGTGCCTGTAGCCTTCTGTGGAGGATGGGTGGGGCACGCTGCTTTCTCCTGAGAACTCTTCCTTCTATCTCTTTCTCGGCCCCTTCTAGGAAACCTGGATCTGCTACCTCCTGGGAAAAGCGCAAAGCCGGGCGCCGCCCCCACAGAACACAAAGGCCTGGTGTCCCACAACGGCAGCCTGATCAATGTGGGGAACCTGTTGCAGCGCGCAGAGCAGCAGGACAGTGGACGGCTCTACCTGGAGAACAAGATTCACACACTGGAACTGAAGCTGGGTGAGTGGCCCGAAGTCGCAGGGACCCGGCACGCATAGGACATGCAGCCGTGGGTGTGGAGATTAAGAGGGGTTCCTCCTTACGCTTCGGGCCTGTTGCCCCGTGCGGCAGTGCTTAGCTTAGCAGCGGTCTTTCTGCCGTTTCCCCCCCAGAGGAGAGCCATAACCGCTTCTCAGCCACTGAAGTAACCAACAAGACACTGGCGGCGGAAATGCAGGAGCTGCGGAGCCGGCTGGCCGAGGCCGAGGAGACGGCGCGGACAGCCGAGCGGCAGAAGAACCAGCTGCAGCGACTGCTCCAGGAGTTCCGGAGGCGCCTGACCCCCCTGCAGCTGGAGATGCAGCGGATGGTGGAAAAGGTGAGCCTCTAAGGGCAGAGCCGGCTGACGGTCATTCGTCATTCGGGAGGCTTGGTTGGGGTGACAGGTGACAGCCAGCCAGCACGCACATTGGTCCTCCTGCCCTTGCCGGGCTTTGCCTCGCCTTGCCTTCTCCACCTACTGGTTTCTTGGGGAATCGGTTGGTAGCAGCTGCAGCCTGGTCTCCCGGGAGGAAGTGCTGCTGTCCTCCCATCTTGGCCCTTCCTCTCGAGTCCTGAGTCCTGATTCTCGTTCTAGGCGGACAGCTGGGTAGAGAAGGAGGAGCCAGCACCTAACAACTGAGGGGCCTGGTGCAGGAGCTGTCCTCCCGTGAGGTCAGCGATGGAGCCTGCTGACGTTCGAGCCCTTTTGGTTCCAGAAAGAAGCTGGAGCAGGACCTGGGAGCCACAGGCAGGGGTGGCTGACCCCTATGCTCAGCCTCCGTAGAGGAGCTCAGGCCATCAGGGTGGGGTCTGTGCTATGTGGGACGGATGCGTGAGGAACCCTGGTTCCACTTAACTAAATCCAACACCTTCTGCACCCCTCGAATGTCATTTTGCCCTCCACCTTGGGATTTTTCCTGGGGCCCTTTAGTCTTGTGCTGACTTTTCTCCTGTCCTCTTCCAGTTTAGAATAAGACAGGGGAGGAAAAGGCTTTCGAGTATGTCATAAGGTCTGATGCCAATAAACTGAGGAAACAGACGTGGACTCTGGCAGGGGGTAAGAGCCCTTCCTCTGGATGGCACAAGTCCTGCCAGGTACAGGAGCAGGTTCCTAGGGGAAGGGTCTTCCTTGGCCATCGCAGAAATGGGAGTCTGTGCTGGCGAACTCTTGGTGTTGGGCTGTGTCTGCCAGAGAGCACTGTGCTCCAGCCACCCTGGACTTGCCAGAAGAAACCAGCACCTCCCCGTGTTCAGAATGTGGTATTGGCTCTGGCCCAGCCTTTTTCCCTGTTCCCCAGAAGTCTCGCCTCTTTCCATAATCCGTGGTTTCAGTTTGACTTTGTATATAAAGTTGGTTTTTTTTTTTTTTTTTTGGCTTTTTGTTTTTTAAATAAACCAAAGTCAAAAACAAGCTAAGTGTCCTCCATAGCTCTTACCTTCTTCCTCTTCTAGGTCTCCCTGTGCTGCCCCCTTCCTCCTAGTCCTCAGCCTAGCCTCTGCTGGATGGGGGGTGCAGCATCTCCAGAAGGTGGGGCCGGGTGGCAGGAAGACGAGCCCCAGGGTGCTCTGGGTCCTGCCCCCTGCTGGTCAAGAGACACTATGCCACAGGGGTGCTGTCAGCTCAGCAGAGGGCAGCACCACCCTGACACAAACCTGGGGTGGCTCTCTTCTCTCCTCAGTTACAGCACAGTAACAGCTGGCAATTTTATTGAAAACTTTACTTGAAAAAATAAAATTTCCAAATATTCAGGTGAGACAAACCCACTGTTCTTGCTTTGAGGCCTGTGAATCAGGCTGTGACATTTTGTTGGTTGACAGCCTATTTACATGAGCTGAGTCTGGTTTCCTAGGGAACCTACAAGGCTTGGGGTTCTTCTCTGCACTTGACCTAAGGGATAGAAGTGGGTGAAACCAGTTTTTATCATGCTGGGAGTCTGGGCTAGAGGAGAGGCAGTGTCTTGGGCCTCTCCCAGAAAAGAAGAGTCTGAAGGGGAAAGGCAACGAGGGTGGGTGGACTCCCAAGGATGGGTCTTTCTTTGGAGGTAGGTGAGATCACAACCGTGCAGGCAAGGCTAAGACCTCAGGTGAGCGGACAGAGCCTGTGCCTTTGAAGGCTGGAAGCTTGCTCAGGTCCTAGGCCAGGCTGCCCTTTGGACGGTTCTTTTGGAAACAAAGCCCTTGGAGTTTTTCTGTGCTGCTTACCTGTCTGAGTTCTTGCTATGGGTGGGGAGGCAGCAGCCTGCTTGGGGCTCCTGGTGCCAGGCTCACTGCAGAGGTCTGGTGAGGTAGAACAGGGGCCACTGCTGTCCCCATACTTCTCTCGGGGGAGAGCCTTTTGCTGGCTGTCGCCTGAGCCTAAGCTTAACAAGGGCTAAGACCAGAAAGGTTGACTTGTATCCCAGGAGTCTGAAACGGTGGCGGGGACTCAGTCATCAGCCACAATGGAGAGGGCTCTGAGCTCACTCAGTCTGGCCTCATTCTCCCTCTCCCGCTGCTCATCAGTGTGGCCAGGCTGGTCGAGCTGCTGGGTCAGGTCTCCGAAGATCTTCTGCATTTCAGAGTAGTACCCAACCTGGAGGCAGGGATGGAGAAGGAGGTTGGCAGGTGCTGGGCTCCTGGGGTACAAAGCCCCCTCAGCATTGCACCCCCTGGGCGCGTCCCAGAGGCCCACATGCTGCTTGTTCTCTTAAGCAGAGCGCTCAGGCTGGGTGGAGGGGGCTGGCTTCCACTCTTCCCTCCATCACTGCCCTTCCTCTCAGCCCATCTCCTGAAACTGCAGGGCAAGTAGGGAAACTGAAGCCACAGACCCCAGCCCTTCAGGAACGTCCACTGCTGCTGCCAGGATGGCAGAGGAGGGGGGGCAAGGGGGCCTTGGTGAGATGGATGGAGGCGGGGGTTCTGACTTTGGAGCCCTCCAGGCAGCTGAGGGGCGTTGGGGCCTGTGCCGGGAGATATAGGACAGTGCAGCCTGAGGCTGGCTGAGGGCACTGGCAGGACCCTCCTCGAGTCCTAAGGGAAGCCAGGGAGTCAGGCACTGACCCGAGGTGCTTCAAGAAGCTAGACCTTTGTCCATGGGGAAGGGGCGTGGCTGGCCCCCAGAACCCTGAGAGTCTTAGAGGTAAAGGTGAGAAAGGTGACCCCCCCCCGCCCCCCAGCCGCGTGTTCCTTCCCAACCTGTCCCACCATTAAGCATGCTGCGGCTGTTTGGCTGGAAAGCAGGGCTCGCAGACCAGCTCGTTTCCGTGTCCCTATGTGTGTAGGCACCGGGGCTGATGGGAGAGGCCTGTGGCAGTGGGGTGGGGGTGTGCTGAGGACAGGGGAGACCCCTCAGCAACTCTCCGATGGCTGAGGGCTGCTCAGACCAGGGGCCACTGCCTCGTCTCCACCTCCATGACCAAAGGCAAACACTTCCGTGAAAGTGATCCACACTACTCAAAACTCTATTCAGACACTGCTTCCACTCTAGACAGTGGAGTGCTGTCACTGGGAAGGCCAGGCCGAGTGGCAGGTTTGGTGGCAGGGCCATGGCTCAGCTGCTTCTGAGGAGGGGTCTGTCATACCCCCACAGCTAGATTTCCACTGGGCTGAGGGGAGCTAAATGAGGGTCTCCAAATGCTGCTGTCCCCTGAGGGGACGGGGCGTAGACCAGGGCCGGGAGAGGGCAGGGGATGGCCTGCCCTACCCCCACTCCCCGCCCCAGAGCCGCACTGCGCAGGCTGAGTCACTAGGAATGCTCACTTCTCCAGTGACTAATGGCAGCGACAGCCTCGGGAGGGGGAGGCTGGTGCTGAGGAGGCAGTAAACAGTCCCTATCCACCCCGCTGCCCGGCTACGGGGCATCCCTAGCCCCTAACCTCAGGTCTGGGCACCCTGGAGCTTCCTCCCGTGAGCGACAGAATGGAGGGGGCAGGGTAGCATGCAGGGGGCCGGGAGCAGGGGTGGTGGTGGCACAGGGAGGGAAAGCACGGGTCTCCTTAAACACATTCCTCCACAGACTAGGCTGAGCCTCTGGAAGGAAGTCCTCGTCTCCAGGAGAATGCTCTGGAGGCAGGTGTGGAACCCCCCCTCCCTGCCCCCCTTCACTTGTGCATGTTGGTGCTCTGCCTCATTTCTCCCTAGCGGCCAAAAACATGGTCACTAAGTTCCAGCTCCAACATCAACCCTGCTCGGGGTTCTGAGCACAGGCATGCAGCCTCATGGGTTTTGGTGTTCTCCAAAGGCTGATAGGCTGGGCAGGTAAGGATCGGGCTTTTCCTTGGGTGCCCTGAGGCCTTTCAGCTTCGTCACCTTGTTGACTGCAAGGAATGAGTGTGTCCACTAGAGGGCGCCAGACACCCAGGCCAAGCACCGAAGTGGGCAGGAGGGGGCCGAGCCTTTAGCTTTGTCACCGGCTGGGGAACGGTGGGAAAGGTGGCAGGATGCTGAGTGCCTGCAGGAGGCTGATGCGGGGGCCCCACATGGTAGAGACCTCTTGGTTTGGCACCTTAACCTCCTCTCTTTTACAATGGGGAGAACAATCCCTGCTAACAGTTTAAAGAATGGCCGGGGCTGGGGGGCAGGGGGGTTGCTATGCAGGAGCTACACGCAGCTGGACATTGTGTCCTCAAACCCTCGAGTGGTGGGAGGCCTTAGCCTGCTTCCCACCCTCCAGTTGCCCGGCACCGGTGCTACCCCGGGCACCTCCATGCACACCTGGCCAGAGGCCGGCCTGCCTTTCCACTGGAAGGTGCCCTGTGGCCTGGCACCCAGGCAGAGGCCTTGAGCATGGCCCTCCCCAGGATGTAGGGAACCCTCCAAGGGTTGCTAGAAGTCAAGAGAGCCTGTGGTCTCCTGCCTAGCGAGGAGGAGCAACTAGAGCGGGGAAGCAGGGGTGTGGGCCTTTGCCCTGCAGGCCTCTGTGCTGGACCTGAGCACACCAGGCAAGAAGAACCTGCCCGTCAAAGTGAGGTGTTGAGAGGGTGGCTCTCTCCTTGCCACTGGTGGTACAATGAGAGGAGAGAGAGAACTTGAGGGAAAAGCCATTCGACAAAAAGGGGTCTCATCCTGGGACCGTGATTCACCAAAGAGCAACGGAGGAGCCCAGGCGGTAAGTCCAGCAAATGCTCAGAGTCAGACGCAGACGCAGTGCCGGGGGCAGGGTGGCAGCACTGCTGACTTGGCGGAGAACGGCTAAGCCACCCTCCCAGTTGGGAAGCGGGGACGGGCGCGAGGGTGTCTACAGAGCCCAGGACCATCTCCCAGGGGAGCAAGCATTTGCCGTCCTTTGGGGCAGGGTGGGGAGCCGCCTCACCTGCGCTCGGATCAGGGACTCGAAGCTGGGCTGGAAGTAGTCCAGGCGGCTGTTGTAGAACCG
Organism: Panthera uncia; assembly: GCF_023721935.1. Taxonomy (NCBI): domain Eukaryota; kingdom Metazoa; phylum Chordata; class Mammalia; order Carnivora; family Felidae; genus Panthera; species Panthera uncia. The sequence continues at coordinate 166,124,598 of NC_064811.1, forward strand.
CGGCATCTCATCCAGGAGCTGCTTGTTCTTGGCCTCAAAGTCGTCCCGCACAGGCCGAAGCTCTTCTCGGGCCTGAGGGACAAGACACTGGGTGTCACAGCTCTTGGCAGCTTATCCAGAGTGTGTGCTGGGGGCACGATGTGTACGTTGGGGGCGGGGGTGGGGTGGGGATCACATCTGGTGTCTTGGTCTCCTAGCCCCCAAAGCTGGTCCCCAGGTGAAGGAGGAACTTGCCACACGTCACCCACGGGGCCCGTTGTCCACACCCCCCTCTCCCTTCTTAGTACCTGGTGGAGTTTGGCCAGCACTGGCCCCGTCTTCTCCTTCTCCTCGTACTTCTCCACCTTGGCCTGCAATCTTCTGTAGTCCTGCAAGGCCTGCTCCCGCCGCTTCACCGCCATGTTGAGGCTCGGGAAGACACTGCTAAACCTGCCGCACAGTCAGATACAGGCTGTTCTTGGAGCCGCAGCCCAGCAGCTCGGCGTCCATTCAAAAATACATACTGAGTGCCTACTAAGTGCCAGACCCTGTTCTAGGTCTTGGGGATTTCACGTGGGTAAGACAGATGAGGCCGTGGCCCCTGGGGAGCACCCACTGCTGAGAATGCCGTCCGGGGTAAGGCCACAGGAAGGAAGTAGGACTAAGGGTCACTCTACTGATCAGAGTGAGCCACAGGGGCAGGAATGCAAGGAAGCCACTGGCATGGCCACTGCCCCTTCCCCACCCATCTCATATGACCCCGCACATGACAGAGACCTGTCACAGAGCATGGGAGAGCTGAAGACTCTTGGGAATAATCTGTCCAACATCTTCCTTTAACACAATCAATGAAATTGAGGCCAGAGAGATGACATGACTTGTCCAGGGTCACAACCAGGATAGTGACTGTCCAGCAGAGAGCTCAAGCATCCCAGTTCTCTGGCACCTCCCTGCCACCTCATGGTGGCACTAGCAGTGACAACTGCAGTCGAAACCTAGCCTTGGCCTATTTCTATCAGCTGACCGTGAGAAAAGCAGGAACCCTCTGGTTCTGCCACTGAAATGGCTGAACCGTTGAACCAGATGTTTGTGGAAAATGACTCAAGGACATGTTGTTGCCCCACCGGGACTAAAAAGGACCACAGGGAATGCTGAGGAGTGGGCCACTCACAAAGAGTGGGAGCGGACACTTTTGGCCCCTGTGGGCATCATCTTTGTGATGACTATCATCTTTGACTGGGAAGAGCAATGAGGTCTTGAGACAGACACCGGGCAGGACTGCATCCCAGGCAGGGACGCTGTATTTCCCTTGATTAGAGTGTTGGAGAAGGCAAGGCAAGCCTGCAAGCAGGTTTTCTGGAACTGGACGGGAAGAGATGGGGCGAGCAAAGCCTGCAGGGCAGGAGGCGGCAGGAGGCATCTACCCTGCAGGTCGGGCCCTGCAACTGAGGAAAATGGTGGCACAGTGGTTACTCGGGGTTGAGAGGCACAGAGGGGGCACTCGGGGCCAGAAGACTGGGTTTCTCTAGGAGCGGCCGGGACAACATGCTGTGGGGACCTCCCCTTCCACAGTGCTGGGGCCGGAGGTGCCCGTCAGCTCCCGGGCCATCTTCAGGCAGTTCACATGCCACAGGAAGAACAATTTTCCAAGTCTGCCTCTCAAAGAAGCATGATCATGAATTTGGTTTTTAAAAGCCCCAACAAATCACGAGTGCCCGTGACATAAGAGTAATGAAGATTTCTGCCAGAGAACAGAGAGCATAAATTTGACCAAAGCACTGAATTCCCCAGCCAAGGCTATAGATACAGGCAGTAGGTTCTGGTCAAACAAAAGCCTTATCCCTAAGAAAGGACACTAAAATGAGTCCTTCTAACTGACTGGGTGACCTAATGGGCTCACTACCTAACTGGAAAGGCTAGAAGTGGGTAAGACATGCCCTTAGACAAATCAGTCATCAAATCGATACTTGAATGACTGATCTGCCAGCAGAGGAGCCTCCTTGCTGCTGTGTGAACTGGGTGTGGGGAGTAGTACCTTCAGGACAAAGGCCCCCTATCCCGGGTAGGTCTGAACAGATAAGACCATGGGCAGGGACCAGCCTCACTGTTTGTGCCTCAGGCGACAGCTCTGAGGGGGTCTCAGTTGCTAGGCAAGCCCCTCTCCCCTCCTGGGAGGAGTGTGACCAGCAGCTGAGAGGCCTGTGACTCAAGGAAGCAGGTGCAACGGAGCCTGAGAAACCACCACCACCACCACCACCCTCTTGACCCCAACCAGACTAGAGGCCACAAGTGGCCACCCTCATTCTCTCATTAGAAGTGGCCTGCTTAGGTGGCCCCAGTGCCTGGGCCTCTGCTGTCCATGCTGCTGGCGGCCTGGGAGGAGTGGGCACAGACAAGAATGAGGCAGGAAGCAACAGGTGGAGGGTTTCCTATTAGGAAAGAGGGCAGCACCAGGGATGCATTCTGTGGGTGCCAGGCGGGACGACCACCATGCTGGTGGCTGAGCAGTTCCGGATGCCCTCTGACCCCAGAGCACTCGTCTCTTTGCTCGCCCTCAGTTGTCAGCTGGGGTTGATTCCCAGGGCTGGGATCAAAGGCACAGAAACGACAACTAAATGCCATTGCAGGGGTTGGGTTCAGGCCTCCCCTTCCACAGATGGGGAAACAGATTTGGAGGAGCAGGGCGCTGGCCAGGGTCATGGGCTGGCTGGGGGCCAGCTGGGACTGCCCGCCTAGCACTTTCCCCACTCCGCTGCAAAGCGCCCCCTCGGCATCTATGGACCATCCTGGTCTTTCTTCCTGAGAGCGCCATCATGGCTTCAACACTGGGTCACAAGCTCCTAAAATCTGTGTTGTGTCCGCCCTCCAGAGAAAGCAGAACAGGGCTGGGCCTACACCACACCCTCGCTGAAGCTCTGCCCAGGTGACTGTCCTAAGGTTCAACCAAACTGCCTCCCCTGGGTAAGCAGTGGGGTGAGGAGGCAGTGAGAGGGAGGAGGGAAAGGGGGAGGGAGAAAGAGGCCGGCTGGGAGGTAGGCTGGGAGCAGCCGGCCCTGGTGGGGAATGCCTGCCATTCCTCAATCTGTGCCCACACAGCCGGGATCTTCCACCCACCAGGAAAGGGAAATTGAAAGCATCCCCATCCGACCATGTGAACACAGCCCAGAGACTGGGGGATTAGAGGCCGAGCCCCCTGGGGGGAGGCTGGGGGCGGCAGGGTGGCCATGTGGTGATGTTCTTCATCAGAGGACAGGAAAGCTGCAGTTTCCTGTTTCCGGTACTGGGGTCCCTGGGAGCTTCTCTCCTGGCAAGAGGCGGCAACAGGCAGTGCCGGTTTTATGTGGTTGGGGGAGATCGCATGTCGGTTACGGGATGGAGAAGCCGGCCGGGTAGGCAGGCAGGCCCGGGGGGCTCAGGCAGAGGTCAGCGGATCTGCTGCGGAGATGGTGCCCGCCTCCTGTGCCACTCACCCACCTTCCTGGCAGGTGGTGGGCTGCTGGGGCGGTGGGAAGCAGCCGGGATTTCTCTCCATTTGGCTCTAGAAGCCAGGCATCAGATTTCAAGGCCGCCTCCTTGGTTGTGAAATCGAGGTTGGAGTCAGTCCCCTAGCTCTCTGAGCTGGTGTCCCCTGCCTAGCTCTGCCAGCCATGGGTGTCTCTGTGGCAGCTCCTGGAACGCCAGGGGCAGGGTCTGCTCTGCCCGTGGTCCTTCCCACCCAACTGCGAACGCTCGGTCCTGGGGACCCGGTCAGAAAGCCACCAGCCACGGAGCCCCTGCTGCCACCTCCCTCCTGAGCCACCAGCCTCCTCGGCACCCAGTTCCTCGTGTGGCCCTGCAACCTGGGCTCGAGCAGGGGGTAGGGGAAGGGGCCCAGGGAAGGAGGGTGGGCCGAGCCTCCAGACAGCCTGGCTCAGAAAGAGCTTTCCCTAACCCCACCCCTTGGACCTGAACAGGGAGTGAAGAGCTCAGTAACCTCAAAGCCAGGGGCTAGAGGACCAAAACCTGCTCTCTTCATCTCCCTCCGGGCCCCGATCCAGGCCTAATGGTAATTAGCAGAGCCTCATTACCCAGGCCTGGTGAGGCAGCTGCCAGGGACCACCACAGAAGAGGTAATAAAGTGCAGCTGCCGGGCTGGAGCGGGAGCCTTTCTAGGTCAGAGTCAGTTTGGGAGAGGCTAGGGGGGCAGAAGAAGTGATCTGGAGCTTCAAGGCAATGCTCCTGCCTGTCCCCGCCCCCCCCCCCCCCCCCCCCCCCCTCACCAGCCCACCACCTCAGGGGACCGGGGGATAGGCCTGTCTGATCGCTGCCCAGAGCCTGCCTGAGAGAAGATGAGCCTCGCAGAAGAATTTCTGACCCTGTCGGGTCACGAGTTTGGGGACCTTCCCAGGCAGGACCCTGCTGCTGCGCCCTTCCCCATGTGCAGCCACCCCCACATCTCCGAAGCCGGGCGCCGCAGGCAGCTGCTCTCCCGGTGCGGCGGGGAGATGAAAGGCCTTGCTCATCCCCGCTGAGGGCTGGCCAAGCACTCTGCTCGCTTCATTCAGCAAGCTCTGAGACCTCTGGCTCTCAGTCGGGAACAGAGGGAAAGATGGCAAAGTGACCACTGACTACAGGCTGTCTGCTGGGGCAGACCACGAGTCACTGAGTGCACTGGGCAGGGCGGGTGCTCTGGGGCCACAGATCACATCGCCAGCGTCCCTGTTGAGTTTCCGGTCAGCTCCCTGGGAGTCTGGGGTTCTAGGCTGCTGGAAATGATATTCGGTCCCCAGTCGGCCAGTTGACCTGCCTTTCCAGTAAGCGCCCCCAGCCTAGTTCCCTCAGGCCTGTGGTCCCCAGATGACCACTACTCACTTTTTTAAGGGTTCAATCACGGTCTTTTGGATCTGGTTCACCTGTTGAAAGAAAGACCCAATGAATCAAGACCAAGGGGAAGCCGGACTCTTCCTAAAAGGGGAGGATCTACGTTCCTGAGAAAGGGGACAGTCAGGGCTGTCCTGAGAGCCCTGGGTGGGGACGAGATGGGGTGGGGGGCACCCCTGACTCCGCAGCTGGAGCGAGGCAGAGAGGACGATGATGGCCAGGACGTCGAGGGCACCAGGGAGTACTGTTCTTGTTCCAGGTCTGTTCTCCTCCTGCCAGCACCGTCTGCAGGCTGCTGACAGCCGTGCTCAGGGGGCAGGCTGGGTGGGCAGCTACAGAATGTGTGAGGGGCTCCGGGTGAGCAGAGCTGCCCTGCCTCCCTCGGGGTCTCACAGTGAGCGATACGAGCTCGTGGGAGTCACGGGCAGCACAGGGTGCCGAAGCAGGTCCAGGAACGAGCTCACGGGGCTCGTGACACACGGGCGTCAGAGCACTGAGGGTGTCGGAAGACCGAGCCCTGGGAGGACTCTGCACGGGCGCTCCACCCAGGCAGAAGCCACGGGAAGGGGGAGAGCAAGACCCCAGCTACCTTCTCCTGGTTGAAGGCGTCCATCCGCTTCATGGCTGTGTCCAGGGCTGTCACCATGTTCAGGAAGTCCTGGTCTTGCTCGCAGAGGGGATTGGAGAGCAAGTCCAAGGATATCTTCACAGCAGATTTGGATAAGGCTGTAAGAAGTCAAAGCTCGGTGAACCTATGAAGGGACAGGTTTCAAGGTCTTGTCCTTAGGACCCTGTCCTTCCTCAGTCCAGCGGCCATACCCTGACCGCCATCCCGGCCATAGGCCAGAAAAGCTACAGAGTACCACAAGCCGAAAGTCAGCGGTCCTTACTGGATGGTGTTTGCTCCTGACCATCTGAGGCTGCTCTGGGTAGTTCTTCGGAGCACCTTTACCTTTGGCAATGACTTCATTTCCCAAACTCTGGGTTTTAACAGAATCCTTTGGGCGGGAAGCTGTAAAAAATACCTATTTTCTAGCTCTAAAGAGTCTATCTCAGTAAGTCTGTAATCCAGAAACATGTATCTTAAAAAAACTCTCCAGGTGGTTTGGGCATGAAGCTTGGTTTGGGAACCTCTCACGGACGAGAGTAAGAGTGTGCCCCACCAGGGCTGGAAAACATACCATAAAGGCTAGAAATCAAGATGGCAGGCTGTGTGGGCTGCATGGTTTCTGCTGCAACTACTCAACTCTGCCACAGACAGTACCTAAAGAATGGGTGTGGCTTTGTTCCAATGCCCCTTTATTGACAAAATGAGGCCAGATTTGGTGTGGCCAGGCAACCCCTGGTTTCAATGACATACACTCAGAAACTTGTTTTCCCCTGAGCCTCTGGAGCTGGTACAGACCCTACCGAGCAAGCACGGCCCCTTCCCAGTCTCTTCCTGCCCCTGTAGACTTTTGTTTGCACGTAGTGGAGACTGAGAGACTTGTACTTTAGACCAAAAACTCCAAAGCTGCTGACAGGTTTCCATCCTGCCTCTGCAGGGTTCCCGTGCCCCCACTGTTTTATCCAGGGCTCATACAACGCAGGAGACATTTCAGGTAGTGTATTTTGGCCCCGTTTTACAGATGAGGAGGGTGAGGCTCCAAAGAGGTTATAACTCCCTCAAGGTCAAACAGCTGTAAGTGCTGAGCCAGGACTAGACCCTGGGCACCCGCCTCGCCGCCCACTCCTCTCCTGGTGATCCGCCTGGAGACAGCTGTGGGCAGGCCCCACAAGGCTCTGCTGGGGTATCTGCTTATGTTGTTAAAGGTCTTCTGTGGTACCATTTCCCCACAGATGGAGGCCACTGCCCTGCTGTAGTCTTGTTCACATGTTTCTACACCATGTTTGACAGAGGATATGGGGATATGGGGAGCCTGGAAATCAGAGGGCAGCTCCAAGGCAGGATGGAGATCTATTGGCAGCTTTGGGGTTCTCAGTCCCATACAAGTTTTCGGGTCTCCATTATTTGCAAACAAACCAACAAAAAAATTCTAGAGGGGCAGGCAGAGAGACTGGAGAAGGGGCATGCTTGCTCCATAGTGTCTGTACCAGTTTAAGGGTTTCAGGAGAAACGTTTTTGAATGTATTCCTCACTACTTTATGCCACTGAATTTAAGATGGTAACACACCATTAATGTATAGCCATTGAGAAAGAAAAACTATGCTGCGAATTATGTTACGGTGTGTTGATTTCTGAGATGTTAAAAGCGAAACAATGTCTTTGAATCAATGAAATGAGGTCCACTCCAGTTAACCAGAGATGTGCCCCTGCCTTGCCATGTGAGGAGCGCGTTGGCCCCACGCGCCTACTCCTTGGCCCCAAGGGCCTACTTCTCTGTTTCCGGTGGGAGAAACGGAAACCTAGCGGGTCCCTCTCCACTCAGGCTCCTCCACATGCCAGCAGAGAAGCCCACAGTGGATGACTGGCTCACACAGCGCCCTGTCCTGGGCCTCCCTCTAATCTGGTAGCCTGCTGCAGTCACCCAGCAAACAGGCACCGTATGGGAGAAGCCTGGAAATATATACTTCCCAGAAATGTTGAGGCAGTGGAGCTAAGAACCCTCTTTCAAATCTGTGCAGTGACTTTGTAGGCTTAGGAGCAAACATCATGTGTAACTGGACTGGATCATGAAATGGTCACACACAGTATAATTAAAGGATAGAAACTTGGGACAAAACTGGAAACGTTTTTGAAAAATTTCTTCCACTACTTTTTAGTATTTGAGGACAAAAATCCTGAAAAGGTAGGGCAGGGGAGACTTCCTTCCCAATTTTCCTTTTCTTTCCTAAAGCCTCACACTTCAGGCCTCTGCCTCTGTCTTTGTTAGAACCATCTGAAGTCAATTAACAGTGTGGAATCCCACTGGGAGTCCTCACTGGCCTATGTGAGTGAGTGAGTGCCGCAGGGCAGGGCCATAGAGCTTCCATTCTCAGGGACTGGGAGGGTGTGGCCAGCCCAGCACCAATTGGGAGGCTGGTGGTCTTTGAACCTTAAAGAGAATGTGGGTCTCCAACTCCACGTGGGTCTCTGGAACCCTGATGCCACCTCAAAATATAAGGGTTGACAAAGACCTAACAGGGACTGGCGGTGCACAGATGATCTTGTTTGGGAACACAGAATGGGATTTTAGATCTTGTCCAGGCAGTTGATTTCCCTCAATTGTCTGGGGCAGTGGTTCTCAAAATGAGGTCCCCGGGCCAGCTGCCTCAGCACTGCCTGGGGGTGGGCTGGACAATCTGCCTCGTGGCGGGCCTTCCGGTGACCCTGATGCACTGACTGTGACTGCTTCAGGAGGGCTTTCTCTGCCCAGATTCTAGTTCTGACTGGGGGCGGAAGAGGCCAGGAACCCTGGGCCCCAGGGGTCGCCCATTTATTTTGATTTCTTGTGGGGAAAACCATGCTCTCCACTTCATGGATCCCTGACGTTCCACAGCTTCCAAAGCTGCCCACTCTGAAAACGCAACCTTCCCTTCATCTGTGCTCTGACAGTGCAGTCTATCTGGAGAAGTACCAAAGAAAGGAAGCAATAGGTCACAGCTTCTCCCGTACTGGAAAGGCAGTGGCGAACGATAAAGATGCCACCCAGGGAACCTGGAACTATCCACAAAACAAATAACAGATGGGCTCCGTAATCAGACCCTTGGCTCGCTGCACACGTAGTCTGGAGATGCCAGGGACAGTCGTGTTCAGACCCACCCATATCCTCTGGATGAGCGGTGACATGAGCATCTGTGCACAGACCACAGGAGCCAGCCCTGACGTGACGGAGGGGCAGAGGTCCACCCGTGACCCGGCCAGGCCCGGCCCAGCTCTGGGCTATGCCACCTACCCAGATCAGCATCGGTGCCCTTCTTCATGTCCTTCTGCAGCCTCCTGGTCTGCTCCTCCAGCCTGCAAGGCAGGGGCACAGGCTTAGGCACCTGGCATCGTCAGCTTGCTTCAGCCCTCTTCCTTCCCATCTACCTGAGTGAAGCCCAGCCTGATGCCCTGGAAGGCCTGCCAGGAGAGGGGGCCCCTGCTCCATGGGGAGTTTTCCCACCAACTGAAGGGCTGCTACTGGCTCTGCATGAGGCCAAGCACCCAAAGGCTATGAGTTAACGACTGTCACATAGCCATCAGCTGGGGGAGAATTTCTGGCAGGCTGTGAACTGAGCTGCCCTCTGCTCCCGCGGCACTTACGGGACAGCTGAGCGGCCCACTGATGGAGGTGCCGGAAGGGGCAGTGCGAGAACTGAGACCCGGTGGAAGGCTCCTGCCCTTCCCCCCCTCGCCCCCCCCCCCCACTCCCCCCAGCCTCCATCCTTCTGGGCTTTGACACTCACTGCTGGAGTTTTCCATACTCCCTTTCAAAATCTCTCTCCACCTGTAACCAAAGAGACAACTCAATCATCGGAGAAATGACAACACGCTGGAAAAAATCTGCCAGCCTACTGAAACTCCCTCTCCACCCTCCCCCCAGCTGCAGAAAACAACACGGTCCAGTTCATACAAGCTCCAGCAGATCGTTAACGACACAGTATCCCTGTGTTCCCAAATTAATTAAGTGTTTGATTTAGGGCACAAGACTCCCCTCCCAGATGGGCCAGCCAGGCAAGTAGCAGCGGATTGTGGCTCTGTTCCTCTACCACAGGGAGCCAGGCCCTGGGCTGCGTTCCCTCTCTCCTCACCCTCCCATCGCGAGGCAGGTGAGGTGCTTGGAATGTGAATGTGACTGAGACTCGCAGGGGGGGAAGCAGGCGGGTCCCCTCCTACTCCTGGCCCTGGTTTCCTCACAGGGCTTACCAACTGTGAGGTTCAGGGTGGACCAAGAAATGTCCTGTCTGCGCACTCTGTGTGCTGGAATGTACCGAGCACAAATACTATTGCTACTGACCGGCAAGGCTCTCTTAAAATTCTTGATAAGTAACCAGATTTCCCCGATGCCAGCAAGACTGACATCAGATGGGTGTAAGTCCTGATCCCAATTCTGCCACCTGCATGTCAGGTGAAGTCAAGAAAGTCACTTGCACGTCCAGTGCCTGAATTTCTCCATCCGTCAAACAGGGCCCTGGCAATGGCCTCTCAGGAGAGTGGCCTGTGAGGGATATGACACCTGAGAGCCGAGAGGAGGGGACCGAGGCCTGTCCTGGTTCCCTTCTGCAGAGGCAGCAAGAGCTCCCTGGCCGGCGTGCTGAGCCTCTGGGCTGAGGCGCTCAATTAAGAGCAGCTAACATTCACGGGGTGCTCGCCGCATGCTTCTGTGAACGGCTTCTCCCCCACAACTGCAGAGGCAGGTGTACTTGTGGCCCTCACTGCACCAAGGAGCTCCCTAGGACAGAGGGGACGTATGCTGCACTAGCTCACACGACTAGTGAGTGGCAGGGCTAGGATCTGGACATAGGCAGCCTGGCTCCAAGGCCTGTGCTCTTAACAAGCATTCTACCAAAAAGGGGAAAAGGTATTTGCTGATGAATTAAAGCCACGACCCAAGAAAGGTGCCTTCTTGGCTGCTCCCCGAGATGCCTTCCAGCGAGAGCCCTAAACCCTGGTCCTCACTCTCACAGCAGGCTGAAGGTCACAGAGCCCAAAGCTGTGGAAAGTGTCAAGGCCCCATTGTTCTTTGCCAGCGCACCCTTCCGTCACAGTGCCCCATGAAGGAGCATTCTGAAAACCCACGGACCCCACACTCATGTGCATTTAGGTAAACTCAACACAGTCACAGAACAGCAAAACATTATTCAGGCCGACTATTTCATGTTATAAACACAGAGGACGAAGCCCAGAGACGGGGAGTGATTTAATAAGGACGCAGGGCTAGTCAGAGGCAAACCAAGGCTAGAATTCAGACTCCTAGTTCAGCACCGGCCCCCTTTTTAAAATGACATTTAATAACCTCACAAACATTTATTGAGCACCTATTAAGTGCAACGCAATCTGTCAGGTGAGAGAGATGCTCTGGTGAATAAACAGATGTGGGTCCTGGCAGGGGAGATAAAACAAATACACCTCTAACCTAAACCATGGACAGCCCCGTGGAGGACGGGGGCTAGAGAATGGCATGGAGAACCTACTTAGCTAAGGTCCCGGGGCACAACCACATGTCGCCCTTGCATGGACACACCTCACGTTCCTCAACTGAAATGTAAAATTTAGAAGCAGGAACACAGGGTCTTTCCTTTTACTTTCTGACCCCAGCACCTGGGGTCTGACACAAAGTCGTGAAGTAAAATTCACCATCGGTTTCCCCCACCCTACAGTCTTTGCCCTCTTTTCAACAGACCCCCTGTTTTTCCATCCAGGAATGCAATGTTTTCATCATCACCTTCCTATGATCCATCAAAAGCTGCTCTTAAGAGGAAGCTCAAACTTCGCTCCCACTAAAGCGTATGTTCCTGAAAAAAGCTTAAAGTGCTACCTGTCCCAGGGGATGTGTAGCTGGGCAGGAATCAAAGTCTCAGCCAAAGGCTGGAAGAGTGTCTGGTGCGATGCAGGCGGGAGATTTGTTCTGGGGTAGCGAGGCCTCGCCCGGGCCCAGCAAGCCCGCGCTGGGACGGTCCAGCCCTTTCTCCACCAACACCATCGAGGAAGGTGGTAGACAGGAATGAGCAGAGACGGATGACAGATGGACTCTGATACCAGCTGTGCAGTATTAAAAATACTACCTAACATTTTGAGTCTCACGTACTTTTCTAGAGGAATGGGATAACTCCATTCGGCCTTCCCCTGGGAAGATTTTCAATGGCTGCCAAGGAAACGGGGTAGCAGTGTCCGTCTTGTTGGCTTGTTTAGAGGATCACCGAACAGTCTGTGTAGAGCACAGAGCTCGGTGCCTGGCCTGTGGATAGGGTTTCCTTGTTCTTCTCCCATGCACTGGGGTGCTGGGGGTGCCCAGAGAAGTCTGGGGGTGCAGACTGGTCTGTGGCCCTTTGGCAAGGCACGGGGTCAGTTGATAGCTGGGATGAACGCTGATTGGGCTAAGCCAGGATCCTGTGCCTGGGGGTTACACCTGGGCCTCCCTTAACTGGACATATCACCCCTCTTATTTTGTAGGATGTGACGGCTGAGCAGAGTCTTTACATATTAAAAGTATTCTTTTCCAAAAAGACGAAGTCAAGGATGTCCTGGTCAGAGTCCAGCTTTTCTAAAGATGAAGAACATGCAGTGGGTGCTCCCAGAGGGAGGCGGGCGCAGAGAGCTCCGGCCTTGGCTCCTGGCGCTCTCTTTTGCAATCCCCAAGTGTGCCGGTGCGTGTGTGGGATGTCAGAGAGCACCTGGTTCCCCTGGCTGGGAATGCTTGGACTTGCACAGAGAGCGAGCGACTGTGGGTTTCCAACTGGGCTGGAACATTCTGGTTGGGGAGCCGCTTGAGGTCTTACCCCGGCAGCTGAGAAGTATGTCGGGGTGGAGCTCGATCCTTCTGCTGCTGCTCACGGCCACGTGAGAGCCTGAGATGTTCATGAACGTGTCCCCCTTCTGCCTCTGGCAGCCAGGTGTGGGTTGCTCTCAAGATCGCTCTCCTCCCTTGGGGAAAGATCCGAGGCAACACCACCAGGATTCTGGCCCCTCGGATAATGGATAAGGGAATAAGGAGACACACTGGAGTCCTAGTGCAAGGTATCTCCATTTTGAGGGAAACAGCCAAACACGGAAGATCTGAACATCTCTGAATGCTTGATGCTTTTGCCAAAAAGGCGATTAGCCCCCAGTCAACAATGCAAGTGCAAACACATGTGCACGGCTGTCAGCGGGTCAGGGCGGGCCGGGCCGGGCGGCGAGGTTAGCGAAGGGGGAATGAGCACCAGACGGCCCGCTGCTCTGGGCATTTGCAAAGGCTCAAGGTGGAGGGGTGAGACTGTGCTGCTCAGCGCTCTACCCCCCGCGCCTAGGGTCAGGCTGGCATGGAGCAGGAGTCCGTATTCGTTAAATGAATGAGTGGGCTGAGGTCTCACCCAAACGGACACTCGGGGTGAAGTGAAGAAGGAGACCGGCAGGCAGGGCTCCGGCTCTAGCCCCGGAGCTAAGCCGTGTCGGATCAGAGCTGGCTGAGGCAGAGGGCACACTGGGTGATCTCGGAAGCCCCCTCTTGGAGGGGTGCTAGGGGCGGAAAGCAGCCTCCCTTTGGTGGATCATGTGTTACCACATGATCAAGTGAGGCTGAGAGGCTCTCCACTTTGCAAGTGGAGATTGTCCTCAAGTGGGGGCTCCGTGTGGCAGGATGCTCCCCTGCCCTGACGCTGTGGCATGCCTGCCTAGCTCGGAGTCTAAGAGTGTGCTTTCCTTCGTGTGCGAGACCCAGGGTTCCAAGAGCTCTTCCCTCCTCGAAGGTTACGGACGGGGAAGCGGCTGCTTTTTGCCATGCCAAGATGCTCCGGCTTCCTTATGGGAGTGGTGGGGCAGGAGGGGTGTAAGCAGAGGGTGCAGAGAGTTCGGACTGGGAGGTGGGCAAGCTTTTGTCCCTCCACCTCCATCCAGTGGCCAGCCCCTGCAGAGAACATGCCATTCCCTCGCCAGAGCCTTGACAACAATGGAATTCGTGTTAATAACCTGGGTGCAGAAGAACAGTGAGAGCAAACACACAATGCTTTCTTTGTGTCTGACAGTTGGGTACCTTGAGCCAAAAACCTCCTGAAACTCCCTGAAGATAACGTGAGCGTTTCTTCCCGTGACGGGGGCGCCATGACTTCCAGGCAGCAGGCAGCCACATCTGCGCCTCTGACGGTGCCTGGGCAAGAACGGTAGCGCGTCACCACTGTCTGGGGGCAGCTGCCGGAGGCGCTGAGACGGCTGCCCGGGCTCGGCCTATGATGGGGGCCTGGAGGGGCTTGTGCGGCAGAGAACGAGATTGAAGAGGCAGGCTCTCGCTCCCTATACTTCGGTGCCTCTGGGGAGTTGAGGGAGCAAGTAACTCTCTTCCAAAGCCTAAGTCGGCTTTGATTCCTTGTGAGAGATCAAAGGCCCAGCCTACCATTTCCTTGTAGTAGGGGATCCAGCTGCTTGGAACATGCTGAGTCCTCGGTGGTTTCTAAAGAGTCAAATCAACTATCTTCCCACAAGGTAGTTAATATTTATTGAGGGCTCATCATGTGCTAGACACTGTGTTAAGTGGTTCATACACATGACCTCATGGACACAAGACTCATACTATATCAGTGGCATAGGTACTAAGATCCTCACTTACGAAGGAGGAAACCAACGCTCAGAAACAGTAAAGGGCCTTGCTCAAGGTCACATACAGCATGTGGCGGAGCCAGTGGGAATCCAGGCAGGAAACCTACCACATCTGGCTTCTTAATCACTACTTGGTGCCCAGTCTGACTGGGGGAGCAGATTCCAGAAGTCAGAGGACCGCAGTTCCATCCCAAACAAGACTGACGTGAGGAGGGGAAGAGGGAAGCCACGGGCCCATCTGTGGGCTTGTCTGTAGGGCCGTCCATAGGTGCTGGGATTGTCCATTTGTCCCTCCTCTGGGGAGTCCTTGCCACTCCTCAGATTAAAAGACCCAGAGATCTTTCCGTCAACAAACTGGCAAAGAAGCTAGAAACTGAATTCTAACCTATACTTTTCTGTAGAGAACAACGGCTATCTCTATAGAGGTAAGGGTGTTGGGAGGGTTTTCTGTTTGCCTGTTTGTTTTTTGGTAGTGAGCGCTGGGAATAAAAGACCCTTCTCAAAACCACTTCCCTTTCAGATCTGCCCTGGATTAAACTCTGGAGACACAAAGCCACACCTTCCCACTTCCTGTAGCCGGCTAGAGCCCAACATTTGCACGCCCAGATTCTTTGCGCTTCAGCTGAGAGCCTCCACAGATGGTCAGCCTCTGCATGGGAGGTAAACTCTCAGTCTGTCCTCGGCCTGCCTTCACTTGAAAGAGAAACGCAGCCCATTTCCTTTTAAGTGGCCTGCCTTTGGATTTTCCAAAGACTGAGCCATTGGTCAGATGTGTGCTGAACTTCCCTTCCTGCCAAAATGAAGCAGGAGCTTTCCTGTAGTCCTGAGTTCTGAGCCAAGGAGGGCCGAGGTTATTAAGACAAGGAGAACCGTCAGGGGCTCCAGCAAGCTGACAGTTGCTGGAACTGTCACAATGAGAGATACTGTACAGTTATGGGTTCTCACGGTGAAACCAACAGCCTGATTAGATTTGGGGGTGAGGGAGTTCAAGAGGCCATTCTTTACTAGAATTCCCAAACCTCAGCAGACCTTCACAGCCTGAGTGAGGCAGCATAGAGCAGTGGAATGTGCATTGAACAGAGACTCCGACTTGGGTTCCAATTTTGGCTCTGTCGGTATTAGGGTTTTAAAAAAAAAAAAATTTTTTTTTTTTTGTTTTGTTTTAAGAGCACTCATGAGTGGGGGAGGGGAAGAGGGAGAGAGCAGCTCAAGCAGCTCTGCTTGAGAGTTGGATGCTTAACTGATTGAGCCACCCAGCTGCCCTAGTGTTAGGTTTTTTACAACCTTAGAAAGTCATGGTGGCTTCGTGGGCCTTGGTTTTCTCGTAAGGAAAATCAGGTTGGACTAGATGATCTGTAAGGGCTTCCAGCTCTAAACTTTCTAAAAATCTGTGATTCCTCTCCCATTCTGGAGATAAAATAGAGATAAAAATCGTGGGTTCTCAAGGAGGTAGGATTCAATCATGCCCTCCTGACTCTGGGTCCTGGCTAAGAATTCCTTTGGCAGTGGAGAGAAAGGGACCTGGAGCCTCCTGGAGAAGCTTCCTGGTCTTCACACAGCCTGAGGTGGCTGGAGATAAAGGCCTGGGACATGTCCTTGGCAGGGGCCTAGGTTTCAGGAGCCCACTCAGGAGAGTGCAGAGTGCCACGCCAGACTGCAGAGATGGGCTGTCACCCACCTGTCACCCACCTCCTCCACCTGCCCCAGGATGGGGACGAGCCAGCCTGATTTGCAGAAGGAAGATGTCCCAGGCCAGGAGGCCTCCGCAAGCCCCAGTCTAAATGAGGTTCCAGAGCGACACGGCTGGGAATGAGGCAGCCCGGGTTCTGCCTTCCCCAGCCCCACGATGTGCTGAATCAAACCTCTGGTTCTCTGCAAAGACCATGTGAGACAGACGGAGTCTCAGAATGAAAGAATCGGGTTACTCACTGTTTTAGGGACAATCTGTTTCTTAGGCTGCCCAATCTTGAAAGGAATCCTAGGAGAGAAAGAGACAAAGAGGGATTTTAGGAGAAACGGGGAAGGACGTAGCTGAAAAGAACTGATGAAGTCAAGGCCACTTGACTTCAAGGGTAATGAGAGCCAGTGGTCTGCTCCTGGCACTCGAACCACACGCCCTGTGGATCTAGGGCCGTCGGCAGCCAGGCTGGGCTCTGGAGGGTGATCTTCCCATGAACAGTGTCGGATAGAGGTCCTGGGCACCACCTTCTGCCCCAGAGCATCTTTCCTACTAGTAGCCAGGTGTTGAAACACGTTGCAAAGGTGAGGGCAGGGAAGGGGAGATACCACACGACAGACAGTCATTGTAAATCTGTGCCCTGAGGAGCTGCAAAGTCAGAATTACAGGCTCGCTGGGGCAGCTATCATCCTTGAAAACAAGCGTTTAAAAACACCATGAGAACCACTTATCGTCTGTATTAGGTGCTTCGCTACTTCTCTATAGAGGACTTGTTACGTGGCTGGAGACAGAGGATACACTACAGGGCATTAAGGCCCAGCCAGGCTGGGTTATTTCTGGTGAGAACTGACAACGTGAAACGTGGCTAACTCAAAGAGGGACCTGAATCTAGCCCAGGTCTGCCCTCTGCACCTCAGGTTCTCTACTTGGAAATGGAAGGCAGTTTGGCATAACAGAAGGAGGATCAAGAATCTAGCCTCTAAATCTAGGCCCCCCTCCACTGCCCCCCACCGTCTCCCGCTCTGAGGAGCGGGCTGCCCCCTGGCAGGTAACGACTGCCCTGGGATTCATTGCCCACTCTGTGAAAGGACAGGGTTAGACTGGATAATTCAGAAGCTTCCTTGAGGCATGAAAAATTCTGATTCTACAATTCTGAGAAGCGTGGTCCCGCTAGGAGCAAACACAGTGCATTCCAACTGCTGGAGAAAAAGAGGCTCCCCAGAGCCCCCAAGGTAGCAGTGAGTGAAGCACCCCTGGGATCAGCTCAGGGCACAGGGAGTCAGCAGGAGAGTCCCCAGGGCACGACTCCACTCCCACTCTTCTCTCAGCGCTCAGGACGCTGCAGTCCCTCCCTTTCAAACCTCCCGCTTCCAGCTTCCACCGCTGCACCCGCCCCTTTCCTCCGCACCCCCTTCTGCCCAAGCCTGCTTTCTCTTGGCCCAAACTGACCAACACTGTTGCTAAACCCAATGGTATAATTAACCACCGATAATAACCCCAGACAACGATCCGGTCGAGAGGATGGGCCAGCCTGAGTCACAGTGGTTTAAATTTAATTTCTGGAGGACATCCTGTTTATTGTTAACCCAGCCCGGTAATTTGGGAGCATTAACCCTTTGGGGGCTGGCTGATTCACGTGGCTTCTGTAAACAAATAATCAGTGGCTATATAATTACCAGGGGAAAGGTAAGCTCTGAAACTGAAAAGAAGAGAAAGGGAGAAATTGCTCTTTCCCCTCCTCAAATCTAAAGAACAGAGGTTAAGGGAGCTGAGCTCCATAGTCCCCTCCTCGTGTCCCCAGTTACTTTTCCCCAAATCAGGGATTGGAGTTGACTGACACAATGGTTTTGGACAGTGAACAACTGCCCTCAAGGACTATTTTGGTGACAGTGCAAATGAGGTCCTGGTGGCATTGAGAGAAGATTGAGCCTGCACGAAGCATGTTGTGGGATAATAAGCTTTGGACCAGGAATCAGAAAACTGATCTCTGCCTTTGACTAGTTTTGTGATGCGAACAAATCACGGTCTCTCTGGAGCTTTTTCTTTCTTTTTCTTTCTTTCTTTCTTTTTTAAATTCTTTTAATGTTTATTTTTGAGAGAGAGAGAGAGAGGGAGGGAGAGAGAGAGACGAACGTGAGCAGGGAGGGGCAGAGAGAGAGAGGGAGACACAGAATCCTGAGCAGGCTCCAGGCTCTGAGCTGTCAGCACAGAGCCTGACGTGGGACTTGAACTCATGAACTGTGAGATCGTGACCTGAGCCAAAGTCAGCACTTAACTGACCAAGCCGCCCAGGCGCTCCTGGAGCTATTTCTTAAACTCTAAAACAGAGGAGATGGAAACTTGAATTCTAAACTGAATCTCTGTTCCAGGAACACGGGGCAGGGTGAAATTCTACAGAATTCTCAGAGTGGTCTTCACAATGATTCTAACTTGGAGTCTAGTACTACAGACTAGCTATAAAGAAATGAAGAACTTAGATGCCATTATTTGTGGTGCCACAGCCTCTCTAAATCTTAATTTGGAATCACAGTATTTTTAGAATTGCAAGTTACCATAGAAATTGTTCCAGTTCAACCCTCTCATTTTGTAGATGAGAAAACCAATCTGGAAAGGTCCAGTGACTAGCCCAGGGTCATCCTGCTGGTTCACGACTGAACCAGGAGTAAACAATCCACTTTTCTCTCTGCTATTCTTTGCCATGAATTTGTTATGTTTATTTGAAGGAACTAAGGAAAATCATCTGATCAAAATACCTAACCTTAAAATACCGTGGAATTTCAAAGGGGCTCACTATTCTTGAAAAGACTGGAAATGCAAGGAATGAGGAGGGCAGCATTATCGGGAGGAAGGAGGCTTGTGCTGACCCGGCTCCGTCTGAACAAATGATAGGTTCCAGGTATCATGTTGGCTGAGTGCAAAAACGTCACTGATAATGTCTTTGAGACAACAGGTAAAGAACCTGGACTGTCCAGGGCAACTGGGACACATGGCCATTACACCCACATGGAATGCCTTCCCTTCTCCCAGCTTGATCAAAGCTGTTCTCAAGTCCAAAACCTTGCTTACCTTCTTCTAAATGTCTAAGACTTCATTTGGCATTGAAAAATAGCCTACCTTTTATATTAATTGAAGTTTACCCATTTAAAAAGTAAAACATACTCATCAGAGAAAACTTGGGAAATACAGCAAAGTCAGAGACAGAGAGAGAGAGAAAGAGAGAGGGAGAAAGGGAAGGAAAAGAAGGAAAAAACCAAAACAGCACACGGTCTCATATCTAAAGATAACCAAGGCTAATGTTTTGGTGTTAATTATATTTTAAAAGTTTGCAGAAAGAAAAAAATCTGAAGCAAATATGCCAAATGTTAATAGTGGTTAATTCTGGGTGGTAAGAGTGTGATTACTGTTTTCTTCTTTGCACTTTCCATATTTTTCAAATAAACTAAAAAAAAAATCCCTTGTTTTTTTCCTTGACTACAAAAATAGCACCTGATCAGTGTCAAACACTTGGAAAACATGGAAACACACACACACACACACACACACACACACACACAAACAGTAACACCCTGAATCTGTGTGTAAATACATGGACATGTGTACATATGCATATTTATATAACTTAAAAAACCTAAACATATCATAAAGGCTTCTATATGCCAAGATGTGGTTGTCATCAGCCTGCCCTGTTAAGAGCTACCTAGTATTTCATTATATATCCCTATTTTATTTTTGTGATCCACATCACTTACTAATGATCATTTCAACTGTTTCCAATTTTTCTTCTATTATTAAAAACACTAATAGCTAAATCTTTGTGTACATCAAGGATTAGTCACATAGGATAAGTTCTTAGAATTGGAATTGCTGGGTCAAAGGATATATACATGTCTAAGGCTTTGATACATTTGCCAAATTGCCCTGGAGGCAGATTGAGACAGTTTACATTTTTTAAAAGATTGAAATGGTTTACATTTTACCACTAGCCCTTTGGCCTGTTTATCAGGATTTTTTCTCTGGCTTAGCGTTTGCCTTTCCCTTTTGTGCAATTAATCTGAGTTTGCTTTTATCAAAGTTACACGTGTGCATGGTTTAATAGGACAACAAGGTTTGTTAAGTGAAACATGAGGTCCTACCCTTCCTCCCCCTGCCCTAATCTCACTTGCCCAAGACAAGCACTTTTCGACTCTGCTGGGTTTTTTGGCACGTACCTTTGCATCTCTAAATAAAAATGCATCTATTTCTATCTCTGGTTAGGTTTTAGGCACTAGCTGCTGACTTTTTCTTTTGCAAGGGGAAGATTTAACGAAACCAACCAACTGACCAAGCTCTTGCAGGCTTCTACCCGTTACACAAAGGCACATCCGAATCTCCTCTTCTTCTCGATGCAGTTACGTGATTTGGTCAGATCAATAAGTAAACTGTTGGGAGAATAATGTGATTTCTTGTCCTTCCTGCATGTGGCAGCCAGCAGATTTTTCAGCCTCAGCCAAACCTTCAGAAGCTGCAGAGTTCCGAGCCAAGCCTCGCAGCTAGGCCACTCCCAAATTCCTGACCTGTAGAAACTGGTACTGTTGTTTGGAGACGCTAAGTTGTGGGGGAATTTGTTACACAGCAATACGTAACTAATAACACTGCATGCTTTTGCTCCTAAAATTGTCATTTTTTCTTTCACGTGCTGAATTTTCTATGTATTTACTGTCTAAATTTACTCTTAATATATTCACTCGTGTCAGGTATTCACTTCTTGAAGCGGTGTCCGAGGCAGCCTCCAAGCTGCTCTGGTCAGGACGGGTCGCCTCGGCCCCTGGTGTAGAGCTGGAGGCCCAGGCTCGCCCTTCTCCTGCCTCCTATAGGAATTCTGACACCTGGAATCCGGGTCTTCCTCTTTGCTGGTTTACTCCTCGTTTGGGCAGAGTAAAAGTGTGTGTGAGATCACCTTTTGAGACTTTGCATAACCAAAACCTCTTTGCTCTGACTCACACCAGTTAGTCTGACTGGGTATAGAATGTAGGTTGGACTTCATTTCTTTCAGAATCTCACAGACTTTGCTTCCCTGGCTTCTCATTTCCCAGTGCTATTGTGGTGAAGTCTAAAGCACTCCGATTTCTATCCTTTGTAGGCAACCTACCCATTCTTCATGCAAGCTTCTTGAATCATGTTTGTCCCTGGTGGTATAAACTTTCACAGTGATGTACCTCACCTCGTGGGTCTAATTGCACTCACTGTGCTGGGATACGCACCAAATTCTTTCAATTTGGCAATTTGTAATCTTTCGTTCTGGGCTTAAAAAAACTTTGTTGTGGCTCGTGTCTTCCCCCATTTTCTCTGTTTCTCATTTCTGAAATTCATTTTTTTTTAATTTTTAAATTTTATTTATTTTGAAGGAGAGAGAGAGAGAGCAAGCATGGGAGGAACAGAGAGAGAGAGAGAGGAACAGAATCTGAAGCAGGCTCCAGGCTCCGAGCTGTCAGCACAGAGCCCAGTGCGGGGCTGGAACCCATGAACAATGAGATCATGATCTGAGCCGAACTTGGATGCTTAACCAACTGAGCCACCCAGGTGCCCCATTTATTTCTGAAATTCTTGTAATTCCAGTGCTGACCCACCTTGGTTGCTTCTCCAGTTTCTTTATTTTTCAACATTTCGTATCTTCTAATACTTGTAAAGTTTTTCATTTCTGCTATCATATTTTTAATTTCTGAGAGGTCTTTTTACTTTTCAGGATATCCTTTTTTTTTATGGTATCTTGTTTTATTTCATGGATGGCTTCTCTCTCTGATGATCTTTAAAAAAATTCTTTTTTAGGGGCGCCTGGGTGGCGCAGTCGGTTGGGCGTCCGACTTCAGCCAGGTCACGATCTCGCACTCCGTGAGTTCGAGCCCCGCGTCGGGCTCTGGGCTGATGGCTCAGAGCCTGGAGCCTGTTTCCGATTCTGTGTCTCCCTCTCTCTCTGCCCCTCCCCCGTTCATGCTCTGTCTCTCTCTGTCCCAAAAATAAATAAATGTTGAAAAAAAAAATTCTTTTTTAATGTTTCTTTATTTTTGAGAGACAGAGAGAGACAGGGCATGAGCAGGGGAGGGGCAGAGAGCGAGGGAGACACAGAATCCAAAGCAGGCTCCAGGCTCTGAGCTGTCAGCACAGAGCCTGACGGGGGGTTCGAACTCACAGACCGCGAGATCATGACCTGAGCCAAAGTCGGACGCTCAACCGACTGAGCCACCCAGGCGCCCCATCTCTCTCTGATGATCTTAATAGACAGATTTACAAAAAGTTTCTTCTGCCTTCCTTCAGTCTCAGTTTCCCCTCAAGTTGTTTTCTGCTTTTGCCTCCATTTTTCACACTAAACACTCCCCTTGGGAGTGTGGTAATCTTGGGTGTCTGCTCACATACGGGACTGGAGACAAGACAGCTGATCAGAAGCTGTGAGCGCTCAGATATTGTCTGCGTACTGTGTGCAGTGACCTGGCTGAGCAGTGTTGTGGGGAGCCCCTGATGTCAGTATCTGTACTCCCGGGCAGGTAAGATTTCCTAGAGAATTTTTCAGTCTCTCGTCATGGGAGTAAAGGCCCAGCAGAGTTGTTCCGAGAGCTCAGTGAGTAGAAGAGGTCACTCGAGCACATGCCATGCATGCAGGTGCCATGGGGGAGGGGAAGGGTTGTCTTGGCACTCCCCACGCATTTCTTCACTTCACCCTCCTGCCTTCAGGATGGCAGTCCTGCCCTCAGCTGGGCTTACAGTGGATCTGTGTTTTGTGGGCCCAAAGCTTATATGATTTTGTATGCCTTTTAAAGAAAAAGAAAATGAATTTACAAATATCAAAATTGGATGGGGCCCCTAGATGGCTCAGTTTGTGGAGCATGGGACTCCTGATCTCAGGGTTGTGAGTTTGGGCCCCAGGCTGTATGTAGAGATTACTTAAAAATAAAATCTTTTAAAAACATTAAAAAATATTAAAATTGGCATGAAAGTGTTTATTTAGACAGAGAAAAGAACATAATAAATTACAAGTTATAAAAGCTGACAAATAACATGAAATCAAAAAATCAAGAATAACCTAAAATTTTTATTAATCGTCTGCCTGACACACCTCTGTATTCATTTCCCTGCATTTTTTGGCTGCATAGTCTATGATTGCCTCTTCATGTGACACCGAGTGGGTAACATCATTTTCGTAGAGAAAAGAAAGGTAATTCAGCCTTTCCTCTAGTACGGTTGACTGAAACTTGTTTTCTATCATTGACAGTTCAGAAAAGCTTTTTTTTCCAGCTTACCAGTAATATATAAATATAATAAAAATTCTGCTGTAAAACTTAGGAAAATCTCGTTTCCTTCATAAATAAACTGTAAGATTTCAGGACACATTTCAAGGTTTCTTGTATAATGACTACTCTTAACCACTCTCTGAATTAATGGGGGTAACCAGCTTCTCTGTTCCTGATGTCGCTGGCGGAGGGCCCATCATGAGTTTTGTCATCTTCGTTATCTTTCGTGTTAAGAACTTTAAATTGTTTTATCAATGTGTTCTAATGATTTGCGCCTCTTTATTAACTAGATTATCAAACCATCGCTCCTCTTTAAAACCGATCTCATTCTTTTTTAAGAAATATTCTTTTTTTTTAAATTTTTTTTTCAACGTTTTTTATTTATTTTTGGGACAGAGAGAGACAGAGCATGAACGGGGGAGGGGCAGAAAGAGAGGGAGACACAGAATCGGAAACAGGCTCCGGGCTCTGAGCCATCAGCCCAGAGCCTGACGCGGGGCTCGAACTCACGGACCGCGAGATCGTGACCTGGCTGAAGTCGGACGCTTAACCGACTGCGCCACCCAGGCGCCCCAAGAAATATTCTTAAAAAAATTTTTTTAAACGTTTATTTATTTTTGAGAGACAAAGAGAGACAGAGTGCAAATGAGGGAGGGGCGGAGAGGGAGGGAGACACAGAATCCGAAGCAGGCTCCAGGCTCTGAGCTGTTAGCACAGAACCTGATGCAGCGCTTGAATTCACAGGCTGCGAGATCATGACCTGAGCTGAAGTCAGATGCTTAACCGACTGAGCCACCCAGGCAAACCCCTGATCTCATTCTCTTAATGAATGACTAGGTTTGAGTACAATTTGAAAATGTTTTGTTGCACTTTGATTTCAGAATATCTCTTGATTTAACTGCTCACCTGTGTCACTTTTGTTTTGTGTTATTTTTTACCCAACTTTTCCCTTAGTTTTTTTCTTCTTTAAAAATTTTTCCCCAGCTTTATTGAGATACAATGGATCTATATAACACTGTGAAAGACATACAACTTTTTTTTTTTTTTTAATTAAGCTCTACATCCAATGTGGGATTTGAATTCATAACCCCGAGATCAAGTCGCATGTTCTACTGACTGAACCAGCCAGGCACCCCTTTCCCTTAGTTTTTAAATACATTTAAAGATCACAAAAAGAGGTGCCCTCTGTATATTTCCAATTCAGGAACCTGAAATTTCTCACGGTTTTATCAAAGTTTTCAAAAAATGTCCACAAACTGCAGCTAAAACAGCATATTTCCAATTCAACCCTCCAGTCGCATCCCAAAAGGCCTAGGCTACTCCAAAGCTGCCTGACATGAGGGGTAGTATCAAGTAGCAAAAGGAGGAAGTGAAGGCAGACGTTTTCTTAACTGAATGCAGTATAAACACATTGTTGATGTTTGCAAAAACAGAGGATCATGTGAACACACAGCTAAGGTTCCTTCTGGGTCTTGGACAAGGTCCATGCCAGCAAGGGGCCCTGAAGCTTAAATTTTATTAAATAGTTTTTACATAGTAAATCCACCTTTGTGTGCCTAGTATAGGAACTCCCTGTCTCATACTCTCCAAGGGGTGGGGCCCCTTCATTCTTTTGCTAGGGTGAGGCAGGGACAGTCTCCCAGGGACACCGAAGTTGGAGAGGAGATGGCAGGGCTCTAAACTTACTCAGAAACAGCTTTCAACCAGTTCTTCTGATCCGAGCGCTCGGCTTCACCCCACTTCTGGAAGTACCCAGTGCCACCGATTACTGACCCTTTGAGGATTCTGTGATGTAAGTCATGATGGCTTGTGGTTTTCCTAAATGCCAGTTTGGGATCTGGCTTTCCTGGAACTAAGTCAGTTACTGCATGCAACTGCATTCCAATTCCCAAATGTTGTTGATGTCTCTATCCTCCCTGAATTTGTAGATCTATGCCTTAAAAAAAAAAAAAATCACTTTATTGTGCTTTTTTTGTGGGATTTGTGAGGGAGATAAATTACATGTACGTATTCAATCTGTCATCTTTGCTTCAAAGCTGGTTTATTAATTTTTAAATAAGAGCTTTATTGAGGTATAATCCACACACCATAACGTTCATCAAGTGTACAATTTGGTTGTTTTTGGTATATTCAGAGAGTTGTGCAACAATCACCATGATCTAATTTCAAAGACATTTTCATCACCCCTAAAGAAACCCTGTATCTATTAGCATCATGCCCCGTTTTCTCCTCTCCTTCCAGCCCACAGGCAAACCAGTAATGTACTATCTCTACGGATTTGCCTATTCTGGACATTTCATATCAATGGAATTATACAATAAGTAGCTTTTTGTGTTGGCTTCTTTCAATCAGCAAAATGTTTTCCAGGATGATCCATGTTTGGGCATGTATCAGTCCTTCATCCCTCTTTTATCACAGAATAATAGTCCATTGCAGGGATACACGACATTTAGCCACACATCCACTTATCCATTTATCCGTTCACTGAGCGGTGGTCACTTGGGTTGTTTCTACTTTTTGGCCATTATGAATGCTGCTCCTATGAACATTTGTGTACATATTTTTGTGTGGACATATGTTTTCATTGTTCTTGGGTATATACCTCGGAGTGAAACTGCTGGGCCATACGGTAAGTCCACGTTTACCCGTTTACCCTTCTGAGGAGCTGCCAGACTTTTCCAAAGTGGCTGCGCATTTTACATTTCCACAGTAGTGTATGGAGTTTCCAATTCCTCCACATCCTCACCAACACTTGTCATTGTCTTTTTTATCTTAGCCACTCTGGGGGCTATTTCACTGTGGTGTGATTGGCATTTCTGTAATGACTAATGATGTTGAACATCTTTTCATATGCTTAGCAGTCATTTGTAGGTCTTCTTTGGAGAAACATCTATTCAAACCCTTTGCCTATTTTAAAAATGGGTTGTCTTTTTAAAAATTTATTATTATTATTTTTTTAATGTTTGCTTATTTTTGAGAGACAGACCATGAGCGGGAGAGGGGCAGAGAGAGAGAGGAAGAATCTGAAGCAGGCTCCAGGCTCTGAGCTGTCAGCAGAGAGCCTGATGTGGGGCTTGAACCCATGAACCATTAGATCCTGACCTGGGCCGAAGTCGGACACTTAACTGACTAATCCACCCAGGCGCCCCATCTTCTTTTATTGTTGAGCTGTAAGAGTTCTTTATTTAGGGTACAAGTGCCTAATCTGATATATGATTTGCAAATATTTTCTCTCACTTTTGAGGGGTTTTTTTTCACTCTTTTAATGGTATGCTTTGAAGCACAAACATTTTAGGTTTTGAAGAAGTCTAATCCATTTTTTTGTTTGTGCTTTTGGTATTACATCTAAGAATTCTCTGCCAAATTCAAGGTCATGAAGACTTATCCCTATGTTTTCCTTTTATGATTTCATAGTTTTAGCTTTTACATTTGGGTCTTTGATCAATTTTGAGTTAATTTTTGTATATGGTGTGAAGTAAGGGTCCTACTTTATTCTTTCGCATGTGGATATCCAGTTGTCCTGACGCCGTCGAAAGGACTATCCCTTCCCCATTGAACTGTCCTGGCATCTTTGTAAAAAAAAAATCAACTGACCGTAAATGTAAAGGTTTATTTCTGGACTCTTAATTCTATGCCATTGATCTACGTGTCTATGCTAGTACCACAATGTCCTAATTATTGGACTTTTGTTGTAAGTTTCAAGATTGAGAAGTATTGAGCTTTCCAACTTGGTCAAGACTGTTTTGGCTACTCTGTGTCCCTTGCATTTTCATATGAATTTTAGTGGTTTATTTTTTATATTTAAATCATCACTCCATTTAGAGTTTGAATGTTGGCCAGCCAGTTGTTTAGTTATTTTAACATAATCTAAAAAATAAACTATCTTTGAAAAATCATTTTATTAGGGTTAAATACTTCTATTCCATACCACAGACCTGTCTACTCTTTGGCCAGTAACACAGATTTTAATTATTTAGGGTTATAACAGCTCTTAATTTCTAGACAAACAGATCTCTTCTCATTACATTTCATTTTCAGGTAATTTACTGGCTATTTTAATTTGTCTTAATATTTATTTATAAGTTTATTTATTTGGGGGGGGAGGGGCGGAGAGAGAGGGAGACACAGAATCCCAAGAGGGCTCTGTGCAGAGCCCGACATGGGGTTCAATCTCATAAACTGCAAGATCATGACCTAAGCCAAAATCAAGAGTTGGATGCTCAACCTCCTGAGCCACCCAGGTGCCCCTGTGTTACTTTTTTTTTTTTAACTTTTTTTTACATTTATTTATTTATTTTTGAGAGACAGAGAGAAACAGAACACAAGTGGGGGAGGGGCAGAGAGAGTGGGACACAGAATCCGAAGCAGGCTCCAGGCTCTGAGCTGTCACAGAGCCCGACGCGGGGCTCAAACTTACAAACCATGAGATCGTGACCTGAGCTGAAGTCAGAAGCTCAACCGACAGAGCCATCCAGGCGCCCCTCCCCTGTGTTACTTTTTAAGATGAACCTCAAAATCATAGGTGGTGCGCCCCCCTCCAAAATCAAGATACTTATTACTGAAAATGCATTATATTTATAGATTAACTTCTGAAGATCTTACATTTTTACAAATACTACATTTGCTCATTCAGGGCCATAACATTTCTTTCCATTTATTCAAGTCTTTTTATTAGGTCTTTTAGTCTTAAGAGTTTTTCCATATAGGTCCTCTACTTTTATTTTGTTTAATACCAAGATCCCAAAGTAACACTTACATGTGAAATTTTTAGCCCTACACAGGTCTTAGGTACATTCCACGAGATTTTTAATTTTTGGTTGTACTGCAAATGGAATTCTCTTTCTCATTTTATTGTCCTGGTACACAGGAAAGCCATTGGGTATTAAATATTTACCCTGAAACCATTCATCACACCTATATACTTAAGCTATACAGCCTGAGAAACTCAGGTAGGAAAAAACCCCCAGAATTAGATTTTCTAAATAGCCAAGTCATATCACTTGAAAATAATGATAAAATTTCCCTTTTCTTTCTCAATGTTTCATACCCACTTCTTGTCTTGTGTGTTATAGCATTGGCCAGAAATTGGAGAAAAATGTTTCTGACTTTAGTAAGAATGGTTCGAATCTGATCTTTCACTATTAAATAGGAAGAAGGCTACTGGTTCCATTCAGAAAGACTTCTAATAGCAAGGAAATATCTTTTTGTTCCTAGTTTCCTAAAAGACACAAAGATTGGATTTTTAAATTATATCACAGTGCCTTTTTCAGCATACATTTAGATGACCAGTTTGCTCTCTTTGACCCAGTACTGTGATGAACTGTGCGAATGTATTTCCTAAGACTGAGCCACTGCTTCCTTACTGAAGAAAACTCTGCTTGGTAAAGGGTCAGGTTAACTAGCTTTGCTGTGTATGCATCTTGCTTTCTGATTATGCCACATAAGCCCCTCAAGTGCAGGGACTGAATGTTACTGTTCTTTGCAACTCCCGTAAGTACCGTACAAGGTACAGTGTTATTTTCAACCTTTCGTTGAATGGATGTTCGGTAAATATTTATTGAGGGCCTCCTTTATGCCTAGAACTCTGCTAGGTTCTAGCAATATCAGGATGAACAAGACGAACTCATTCTATGATCTCATGGAGCTCATGGTCTAGTTTTGCGCACACAGTAAACACTGGATAAATGATTCAACAAATAAACAAGTACATGGCCCCAAGGGCCCTATATAATACCATACTCTAATTTAAGTTTCCTGAAAAAAGTTACTCTCAGATAAGGCTTTAGAAAGAACAAATAAAGGTAATATCACTGTCTTTGGGTCTCCCAGTCCTTATCCAACTCAAACAAAAGCTAGAAAGGGGAAAGTGTACTCGAGGAGACCGAGGAAACGGAGGTGGCCTTTGGCGTCCACAGTAAAGCCAGGTGATGTTATCAGAGTGTGGGTTTAGGGAAAACCAACATTTCAAAGAGCTTAAGAGGAAATATGAAGGGAGAAGAGTCTCCTGGGCTTATTCCAAGGCTGCCAAATGGTCGATATGCTCCCCTCTGTCGGAGGAAGGGCCAGAAAACTGGGGCAGGTGCCCCACTACCACTGAAGCAGTCAAAGGTGGCGACGGGAAAGCGAGTAGAAAGAGCAAAACAGCCACCCTTCAAGCAGCTCTTCTGCCTCTTCTTGCCACTGCCTCCCTGATCTCCCCCTGTGGCTCTAGGGACTTCTTCGGGACAGACAGCTGCTCTGGAAGGCGTGTGGCAAGAGCAACAGCATCGCAGTGGCTCCTCGGCCCAACTGGGGTGGTGGATCGAGGCTGACAGTCCTCCAGGACCCGGGATGGCTCACTGGGCCTCGGGACCTCAGTTCCCCTCCTCCTCACAGCTTTCCTTAGGCTCTCCCCTTGGCATGGGGTGGGTAAGCAGAGGTCCGGAGAGAAGACAGGGCCTGCTCCCAACAGGATGTCTCTGCCCTGGAAGAAATCAAGAGGGCTCTGAGCTCCCGGCCTCTGGAGTAGGATTCCTTACTTGGTTCTACTTGCCATTCCGTAAATATGAGCACCGGAGGGCAGGAGCAGGGATATTTTGGTCTGAGCAACAAAATGCAGAGAGCAGTTCTCTCAAGCGTACTCTCCTCCAACCTCCAACATGCCCCACCTCAAAACAGAAAAAAAGTTCTATGTATACAGAGGGAAAGGGGGAAAGATTTACTTTCACAATAAAGAAAAGTCAACAGGATGTTCTCCAAAGCTACAAATACACTTTTTCAAACAGTAAATATCTCTATTAGCAGCACGATGCCAGTTGGCTAATTCTGTCTGTCTCGGTAAAACCTTTCCAAAAAAGCTCCTGCTCTTGTGTAATGTCTATTTACAAAAACAGCTCTTTTGCATTTTCAATTTGCTAGGTTTCTCAATCTTTTGCTTCCCCACCCCCTCTGCTGCAGAGGCTGAGACAAGAGGCAGGCCCAGATGGCAGTTGGGTGGGGATCCCCTGGTCACCCCAGCAGATCCCTTAGCCCCGCCTTCTTTGGAGAGTCCTCTGCTTCCATTACAAAGATGAGTGGAAAGAAGCTGAAACCTACACATTCTTCCCTGGTCTTCACCTTGGCCTCTGGAATTCATTTCTGCTGAATGTGAATAAGCCTCGGCCTGGCTTGGGGGTGGCAAGAACCCTGAAATGATTCAGTCTATGCCACCCCACACTTTCTGATGGATCACAGTTTTGGGGGCAGGGAGGAGGTGAGGGAGGTGAGAACGGAGGGAGGGCTGAGCAAAGAGTAGGCGGCAGCTGATAGTGGCTGAAATCCTGGCTCCCCGGGGAGTGGTCTGGGCCTGAGTCACTGTCTCGGCAAGAGCAGGAAGGTGGGCGAGAGGCAGCAGCTTCTGAAGGCTGGAAGGACAAGCCCCTCCCCCGTCCCGGCCCTTCTGTTACCCTGTCCTTGGGTCACTGCCTTCCCTGGTCTGAGGCCCCACCAAGGCTATCACCACCTTGACACTGGGAGAGAGAACAGAGAGCCGGGTGCCGGACAGGGCTTCTGGAGAGGCAGCCGGCTCCGGCAGAACAGCTGCTTGCTGGGTGTCATCCCCTCTGCAGGGCCAGCTGGCCATGATGCCAACCGGCCACACGAAGTTCAGCCTGAGCAAGGACGTGAGAGACCCCATCACAAGGGGAAATGAACTGAGCTGCAAAATACCCATTTCCAGCACCTCTGACCACAGCGCCCTCTCTCACCCCCCACCGCAGTCCTTCCTCGAAATTAGCCACATCTAAAACCAGAGCAACACACACTACCCTACTCGCCACCAGTCCGAGGAGGTATGTGTGTGTTTAAAAATAAAAGGCATGACTCTGTGACTTGGCTGACTTGTCACTTGGACTAGAACAGTCCCCCAGCTCAGCTGTGATCCCTTCTTCTCCACTGTTCCCCACGCTGACCTCTGAGAAGTTTAGACAGAATGAATCACAGAATGGTCAGTGTGATCTCACAGAACGTGAGATCACAGAAATCATCCAATTAAAGTGACCATTTATGGAGCATCTACTATTGCTGGTTTGGGCTGGGTACTTCAGAAACATCCGCTCATCTAAAGCGGTCCACTCCTGTACTCCTCACAAGAGACAGTGTGCTGGATAGGGGGGCGTGCTCTGGAGCCACACTGCTTGGCTTTAAGTCCTTGCTCTGCCAGCCGCCAGCTGTGAGGCTTCGGACAAGTTACCTAACCTTTCTGTCTCTCAGTTTCCCTGTCTATAGACTGGGACAATAACATAGCTATCAAGTGGGGTCGCCGTGAAGGCCAAATGAGTTTAGTGCTCAAAACAGATCCTGTCGTAGGTCAGCAGCCTGTAAATACTGGCAGTAAAGGCAGTGGTGGTGATATTTTGATGATGAAGATCAAACTGAGGCCTGAGGGAGTGGCTCACGCTCAGTTACACAGAGGTAAGTATGGTTAGGAAACCTGAAACAATTCTTTTCTGTTTGGGGGGCAATCAGCCACTGCCAGGCCCCCCAAGTGAATCCATTTGCCAACAATGAATGGGGACTTCCTCCCAAGTAGTAAAAGGATCTGTGACAGAAGTCTGGAGGCTGATGGAGCATCTAAAGGTCAAAAAAAGGGAGGAAAGAAGGCAATTCAGGGAGGGAGGTTGTTTGTTTATTTTGTAGCTCTTTAGAAAATGGGTTCTCCATGTTATAAAAGGGAAACAGAAGGCATTGCGAGGTCAAAGTCTTCTCCTGCTTAATCCACAAGCCGGAGACAAGCCTCAGGGGCCTGCTTTCCATGCTGATGGGGCCACGGTGGCTCAGATGCCCACAGACTGCGAAGTGCCGGGCCAGTTGTTTAGCTTCTGAGGCACGAGCTCTAATCTCATGTTCACTTCTGTCTCTTACCAACGAAGGATTGTACAAAGAGCTTTCAGTCTACCTTTTCTCTTATCTGCTGAAGGTTTGGAAGCAGAACGGAGGAAGAGGAGGAGGAAGAGGAGGAAGAGGAGGAAGAGGAGGAAGAGGAGGAAGAGGAGGAGGAAGAGGAGGAGGAAGAGGAGGAGGAGGAGGAGGAGGAGGAGGAGGAGGAGGGCTGAGATGGAAACTCGGAAACTCGCTCCTAGGCCCACTGTCTTGGGACATCCTCACCTACCGGCCGTAGGAGGCAATAATTCCCTTGCTATGAGCAGTGAGGTCAGCTCTAGTCGTGATGGCAGTCAGGCTAGGCATGACAAAAGTTAACAGAGAGTATTATAAAATATTGCCAACACTCAGAAAGTTAGAATACATAATAAATACTCCTGTATTCACCTACTGTTACCGCGTTTACAATACTGAGCCACACTTGCTTCAAATCTTATTCTTTAAGCAACGTAACAGCTCAGATACTGTTGATGCTCCCTGAGTGTTACAGTCTGATTCCATTTCCTTGTCTCTCCTCATGACCTTAGCGGTCACCACGACCCTGAATTTAGTATGTATTATTCTCACCCTTTCACTACATTTGTTTAAATCCGTGAGCACAATACAGTATGGTTTTATAGGTCTGAACTTTATAAAAATAGCACAATATTGAATGTATTACTTTGAAACTAACTTTTTATGACCAGCATTCTGTTTCTGAGATTTGTCCGTGTTGATAGATATAGCTGCACTTCATTCATTTTGACTACGTGTTTCATTATGTAAAGACAGCACACATAGGCTGGACATCTATGAACAATGAAGCAACTAATACTCCCCTGCACTCACCTGCTGCAGGAGAGCTCAGGTTTCTCTGGGTGACTGTAGAAATCTCCAAAGTGATTGTATTGTGTCAATTTTTACCTCCACGCTCTACGCCACCCTGCACCCGATGCCAGTGGATGGGAGCTCCCCCTGATTCTCATCCTTAGATACTTGGCATTGCCAGACTTTAAAATTTTTGCCAGCCAGATGGCTGTGAAATGGCATCTCATTGTTACTTTAATCTGCTTTTCCCTGATTACTAAGAAACCAACATCTTGGTATAGGCTTTTGTCCATTTGGGTTTTCTTTTCTATAAAGTGATGACGTTTTTCACATCTATGGATTAAGTTCTTATAAAGTACATTGCTGGTGCTCTTCATAGTTGCCCCTTCCGTATTTCTTATTATAACCCACGAAAAACAACTAAGTAAACCAACAACACGGAGTCATAGCTATTAGCTTATAGCCTGAATATTTGTAATAAACACCTAGATCAGTGTGTTTCTAAATGGGATCACTCATCAATCATGTAAACCGCTATACGTTATTCCAGTGTGTTTGCCCACAACACACCGGGTCCAAATTAGACATGGGATCAATTGAAATGCATCATTCTTTAAAAATGAAATAGAACATAATAGAAAATATAGGAATGCATCACACATATACCATGTGAAACTTTTATTTGAAGTATAAATGTTTTTGTGTGCTGCAATAATGAAGGTTTTTTTCTTTCCTTTCTTCTTTTTTTTTTAGGCTTCATGCCCAGCGCAGAGCCTAACATGGGGCTTGAATTCACGACCTTGAGATCAAGACCTGAGCAAGAGTTGACGCTTAACTGACTGAGCCACCCAGGAGCCCCTCAAAGGTATTTCTAACTGCAAGTTGTGGTCAAAAAGTTTTGGAAGCCACTGTCCAAGTTAGCCCCCTGGCTCCATTCTTCCTCTGGCCTGAAGTACAGACTGTTGCCAAATTAATCTGATTAACTCACTGATTTCCCCATGCCACTTCCTTGCTCAAAACCTTCAAATTTCAAAAGCTTAAGCTCAATGTCAGTCCCTCAGCATGGCACTCAGAGTACTGACAGTGGGGCCCCAGCCGCCATCAACGAAGCCTCTACCCAAATCACTACTTGCTAAACCCAAGCTGGTCTCCTGACCATCCACCCCAAATACTCTTGATGCATTCCGTCTCCACACACCTTTTCCACACTATTCTTCTAATGTGGACCCCTCGCCCCCCACTGTAACAAATCACATCCTCTGAAATCTTTCTTGACGATGCCACACCAACATTTATTGGCTGTCATTCCTATGAATCCCGGGCACTTTCCAGACACTGGCTGAAGATAAGTATCGATTCTTACAGCCTTCTGACTGTCCACCAGTATTAAGTATCAGCACAGGCCCTAGTACATTATAAATGTTCAATGAGCATTAAATCAACAAAAATTTTATTGAGCATTATCTGTATGCAACATGTTATACTGGGTCCTGTTTAATGGACTAGCTACCAAAATAGTGGGTTTGGGGAAACAACAGCTTAACTGCCAACTCCAAAGCCACTTCAACACATGTACGTCAAGAGTGTAACACAGAAGAAAACATCCTTGATGAAGAAGCTGTGGGATTCAACATACTTGCCTCTTTCCAACTACTCCCAAATCTGGAAAGAGCCCCTTCCCCTCTCATTACAAACAGCTGGAACAAGAGTGAGATGTTTTACATTTGTGCCCAAAGCAACGTCAAATACAGGGTCTCACAGGCTCACAGGTCCCTGCCTTCTGGGCATGACCATGCTCTGTATAGAAGAAAAAGCCTGGGGGGGAGTCTGGCCTGTCCGAAGTGAGTGGGAGGGCCACCCAAGGCGGGGAGGCCTCAGAGTACCACAAAGCTGACATGGTCCAGAACACCTGGAGGTCTGCAGGACACAGGACTTCCTCTTCACTTTACATGTGAAAACTGACAACTTCCTGTAATTCACTACCAACCTGGTAGTGTTCATACAGACCAGCAAAGTAAAATAGCGTCCTTTGGGACCCAATCAGCTTGGGAATGGTCTTCCACTTTTCAAGCACAGAGAATACTCAGATTTTAGTTCTAGCTCTCCCAGGTACTCCGTGAGTGAATTCTAATAACTTGTCAAAGGGAGATAATAAGACCCGAACTACATACTGCCAAGGGTAGATGTGGGGACGAAATCAGATAATGGATGGGAAGGTAACTTGAAAAGGTGAAAGCACTATACGAATGCATGATAGCAAGAGTAATACTAGAGGGAAAAGAGATTCCACTGAGAACATGTTTGAAACAGAATGGATGGTTCAGACTAACCCAGCAGTTTACCTTCTTTCCTTTGTAGTCCATTAACTTCATTTAACAATTACTGACTAGGTACTTACTATGTGCAAACAGTGCGCATACACAAACGTGAAGAACTTGTAGATCCTGCCGCCATGGAGTCTGTGTGGGAGAGGAACACGTTTTTGGTCCCTGGAAGGATGTGGAAGTGCTACAGGAGTTCTATGCAAGTTCGGAAGAGGATAGTTTGGGGAGGGGGTGGAGAGGAGAGAGGAGAGAACAATCAGAGACAGCCTCAGGGAGGCGCTGAGGCCACTTCTTCCCTCTTTGATTTAACAACAGCACGCTTAGAGGCTCTTCATTTGAGGAAGTGGCTTATAGGTTCTGCACATTTTTATCTGAAAACTTTTCCTGAGCTGAGGCAAGCCAGGAAATGGAAAAAAAAGTGCTCATTCATACATTCAGTAAACATGCACTGATTGCTGGGAATACTACTAGGGATATAGTGATGACCAAGCCACAGTCCCTTTCTCAGTAACTTGCAGACTAGGGGGTCACTGACAAGTAAACCAACGATTCAAGTCCAGATGCTAATGAGGGTCAGAGCAAGGGGACCCGGCTCAGTTTAGTGGGGTGTGGGGGGCTGTTCAGGGGAGACCCTCAGAAGAGGCAAAGCCTGCCGTTATTCTGGAAGAATGAGTGCACCTTGGCCTGGTGGATGAGGCGGCGAGGGGTGGGAGCAAAGGGCATTGCGGCAGAGGAACAATGCATATAGAGGGGCAGAGGCACGAGAGGCCGGGGAAAGCTGAGACACAGGAGTAATGTGGACAGCCAGATCCAGAAAGGCCTTATAAGTTACGGCCCAGAGTCAGGCCTTTATCCTGAAGATGATGGGGAGGGCATATAGGGTGAGAACATGGGGGGGACAGGTCCCAAGGAATACCAATATTTAAGGGGCAGACAGAGGTAGAAGAGCCCAGAAGAGTCAGAAAACAATCATATTTGCATAGTCTCCATTTTTTTCACAACAGGCTTGGGTGGCAGCGTCAGCTTGGATTATCCATTCCATGTCAGAGGTGGAGAAAACAAGACCGAGGAAGGTTAAATGCCTGACCAGGCCACACTGTGAAGGAGGGAACCAGAACCTGAACTCAGCCCTCTACCTCCCAGCCACATTTATCTGCACTGACTCTAATTTCCTTCATTCTGAGTCAAACCTCTGGATCCCTAGTATAGGAAGATTTCCTCCAGGACTACTTTTTTCCTTGACCTTGAACCCAAAGAGCATCAAGGCATGTGGTTCCAGGGAAGGCTATAACCCCTGATGACAGCGAAGCCAGGTAAATAAGCCAGATTCTTCTTAATTCTGTTGAATTCTCCCTCCATACAATAATAAAGACACATACACATAAGAAGAGAGAGGAGACCAGCAGAAGGAGAGGAGAGGGAAGCACCTGACTTAAGCCCAAATGGTGAATCAGTGATCTGACATATGAACATAAAATGCCTCCTTCCTCGCAGGGCACACCACTGGACAGCCTGGCTTAAAGACACGTGGGTGGTCAGTGGGTGAATGCATGGGTAGATGAACAGGAAGGCAGCAGGTACCCACAAAACAAACGGGGTGGGCGGGCTGCATGCACAGAGGAAGCGGGGAACAAAGACCTCTTACTCTTGATGCAAAATCCACAGTGTGCAAAGGGCATCAATATTGGACATTTCTCACTGTGACATTTTGAAAGCCTGGCCTAGCCCAGAACAATGGTTACCCTCTGGGGACCAGGGGCTGAGTGCCCCTAGGCCTTATTCAATGATGGCTTGGCATACCCCATGTGCTTGGTGAACTTGACCTTGGGCATCAGCCTCCCATGATGGCTCTACGTCACTCTGGTCTCTTCCCCCACTGAGAATTCCAGTCTTGGATGAATGGATGGATTCATTCTGGGAGCAGGAAAACCACTCCAGGAGTGAATCAGAAGGACCCAGCCCTGGTCCCTTTGCCAGCCATTGAGCCAGGAACTGAGTGTGATTGTGTGCCCAGGCGCCGGTGCTGTTCCCCTCTCAGGGAGATAGGGTCAGGGTCCACGTAAGAGATGACGTAGTCGCCCTCTAAAGAAGAAGAAAAAGGAATCTCAGCTTTGAGGGACAAAGCCGCCCTTTTGGTTCTGACCCTCAGTCCAAAGAGGTGCCAAGCTGCACATGTACTAATAAGTTAATTCTACAGGATAAAAATCGCAGCTTTTGCTGAACAGTTAGTTGTCAATTTCAATTCTCTGCAGCCTGACAGACCTCAGGAAATAGGCTACTACTTTTTCAGAAAAAAGCTTCTTCAAGATGGGTGGGAACAGCATGCCTCAGATCACCAAGAGAATATTCTACTCTGGTCTGGGCTCTGTTCTCCTCCCGATTTGTGAAGAAAAGGTCAATTTATTTTTAAATTTGTAAATGCCAATGTAAGCAATATAAAACATCTGAACTTCCTGCTTTCTTACCTTGAAAAATTAAGCAAGAGAACTCCAACGATTCAAGGTGCAGCAGGCAAGAGGACATCTGTATCACAAGGCTGGGAGACCCAGGCTGACATTTTAAGGAAGTAATTCCTCTAGGAAAGGGAACTGAAGGATTGCTACTTTGCCCATTGTTAACTAGGTTATAACAAGATGGGAAAGTTAGCTAACTTTCAAGGCTCTGGCCCCGTATCGGCCTCCTGGAGCTAAGGTGGAGGGAAAAGGAGCAGTTCCTACTGGGGCTTATTAGGGCACTGCTCCAGGCTGCCCTCGTGTGCAGGCACCAACTGTCTAACGTTTGTCCATCAATCTTTGTCTAAGAAACAGGAGGGAGGAGGGGACAGAAATGGTTTAAATTTTGTATTACAGAATTGTCCTGAACACTGACTGACATTAGCTGCTTGTCGCCAGAGCTTAGTCTCCACTAATGGTCAAATGTGAGCCCATTAAGAGCCTTCCTGAAGGATACTCTACTATCTTCATTCATTCATGACTAGTTATCACACATTTACTTTGTGAAAAGAAACAGCTAGACTATGAGGACAGAGTGGCAAACATGTTCCCAATGCTAATGGATCTTGGATTCCAAAAGGTTTGATTCATCTTGTACATCCCCGGGGGGGTGGGGTCAATGTATTCAGACAAGCAAACTACGGCTGGATCCTCTGAGGTTTCGCATTATGGATATGCAGGTCCTTGGGCCTGAAGGTAAGGCCCTTTGGGCAAACTGAGTCTTACAAAATAAATCAACCATTAAATATTATGAAGTATCTACCATGAACCTAGCACATATAGCAACGTACCTTCCAACTCTGGAGTCGTGACTCTACATCTCTGAGACTCCTAGCGTCTTTTCTCATGGCCTGCTAGTCCCCATAATGTTTAAGCTTACCAACCGCTATTTTCAAGAGAAAGCAGTGAGTGGGTAATGGCCCTGGAAATGATTAAAACTAGTCCAATCCCACACTGGGAGTGTGGGTGTGGGTGTTCAATTCTGGACCTTTCCAAAAGAGAAGCAAGTTTTGTCCTTTGAAGACTGTCAAGTGGTGCAAAGGCTAGTCATCTGAAAGCGAGTGGCTTTTTGATCAGTGAACTGGGCCCAGACTGCCAGTGAGGGCTACAGCTCTGGGGCCGCGGGAGCGGTGAAAAGATGCCCACAGGGAGAAAGAAGGCATTTACTCCACCTCAGCGGATATTTACAAGAGGAGGAGACAGGAAAGTTCCTCACTTCAAGCAGCTGGGAAAAGACGGGACGAGCTTGGAAGAGAAAGAGTCAGGAAACAGACGCAGGATTCCAGGCCAAGGAGATCCCCCGCCCCATATCCCGGTGAGTCCTGCCGACAGACGGAGCCTCCGGGAAAGCACCGGAGGAAGGGCCCTCGAACGACCCTGGGTGGAGGGTCCGTGTGGGCAAGGCAGGCAGCGGGGGCGAAGGGACTCAGGTGGGCGCGGGCAAGGCGCACGGCGGGCCTGGGGCTCCAGCGGCTGTGCTGTCCCGGCCTCACTCACCAGCTCATGGTCCTGAACCTGGCCCTGCTGCCGGGGTCCTCGGCCGCTACAGGGTCCTCAGGGATCACTTCCGGATTCAGCCAGTCTCCAGGAAGTGACGTGAACCCCGCCCACTGTGCCCGGAAGAGGCGGGGGTGGGCGGGGCTCGGGGAGTTAACCCTTCCGCGGCGGCGGGCGTCCCGCGCACTTGCCCCGGCCCGCGACCTGGGGTATTGCCTCACGGGGCTTGGGGTTCAGCCTGTGCCGGCGGCGTGGGAACCCCCGGGTGCGTTTTCTGCCTGAGACAGTGGCTTGTAAAATTCTCATTCGCTTACTACACGTGCCTCTTAACCTTGTTATTGCCTCAGTTTTTCTGTCTGTAAAGAGATTTCTAATCCAGAGACAGTAGCAGTATTTGTTGATGGGAGAAGGAGCCATGGGGTCATCTGAAGTCTGGGGAGACTTACATTCACTGTATGGTCTTTAATATCTTTGAAATTTTGTACCCTGCACATGCCTTACCTGTTACAAACAAAGAAACAAATGGATCTATTCCCTTCTGTGAGATGGCATAGGGCTCTGAATATAAACAGGTGCTTTTCAGGTTGGAAATGTTCTGTAGCTTTAACCAACAAAAGAGAAAAAAAGAGTAAGGATTGCTCCATGTCTCCCAGTCTTTCCCTCTGCTCCCCTCTACAGAACCCAGATGATGTGAATGGTCCCATTCTTTTTACTTGGTCATTTAACAAATATTCACTGAGCTCCTGCAATGTGCCAGGCACTGTGTTAACCTAAAAGATACAACCATGAAAAAGAAGTAAGGATCCTGCCCTTATTCTCTCCCAGAGCTACTTACCTAGAGAGAGAAGTAACTGGCAACTAAGTAATAACATAGGTTGGAAAAGGACAGGGCACTGTGGCTGCCTATAAGGGGCTCCTGCAAGCTGCCCATGGGTTTTAGTGAAGGCTTCTAGGAGACACCAATGTGTAATTCAAGTCCTGAAGGCTAATCAGGCTAGGTAGGTTAATCCTAGATGAGGGCTGGAGAGGGTCCAGGCAGAGCAAACCTGTCTTAGCTGAGAAGGGGACTGAGTTCCAGGTAAACGGCTCACTTTGGGTCTCCCAAAGTCAGAATTCAGGTCCTTAGTGCCTCAGAAGCTGCCTGGGGTCCAGGGCCATGTTGGCCTCCTCACCCCTAAGAACCTCTCTGCGTTAGAAGAGAGGAGCAGGCAGTGAGGCCTGTACAGGTTAACTGCTGGGCCCACAAGGGCCTTCTCTCTGAGAATTCTCTTCCTTCAAATGGATCTTAAGTGTTTTAGGGTCATTTGGAGAGCAGCTAAGTCATTGAACAGAAGACATGTGTTACTTGTCCTGACTTCCCAGGTCAGGAGGAGTAGGGGGCTCA
The DNA here is from genome assembly GCF_023721935.1 of Panthera uncia. NCBI lineage: Eukaryota > Metazoa > Chordata > Mammalia > Carnivora > Felidae > Panthera > Panthera uncia. The sequence goes on from NC_064811.1 coordinate 166,164,972, forward strand.
GAGGATCTTCCACAAGAGACAGTCTCTCATTTGTGTTTCCTGTTTCCATCTTTGAGGGTCTAGAGTTTGACTCAACAGAGGTTTTCCAGCCAAGTGTGTTACACAGATCGGCTTCATCACCATGTTCTTCCTCAGGAAACAGGCCAAAATGAGCACTAGAGAAGGCTTGAAGAATAAAGATGAGGGAAAGTCACCAAAAGGCAGCCAGGGCACAGAGTGGGCAAAGGGAGGGACAGTCCCTGCTGCTGTGTACAAGGTGTGGTGGATGCTGTGGTTTAGGAACCATCTGACATTCTAACACCTGCAGATGGCTCTCCCACCTGCTTCTTCCTTTTCCCACACTCTGTATCCCTTAGTTATTGTCCCAGAGTGTTAAATAATTTCTAAAAGTATTAGCCTAGGCAACCACCATGTCCCAAGGGAAGTCTGTTTCAAGGCTGTGGGTAGGAGACACATCCTATGGGACAAGAATGATGAGTTCTGGATTAAGAGTCTGAAGGAGCCCTGGGTTCTAGTTCCGTCTTTGACACTAGGACTGACCTCAGGAAATCACATCCTCTCTCTGGGCCTTGACCCCCTTGTCTAGAAGATGAGTGGTTGGATATCACCTAAGTTGCCAACACTCTGAGGTTTTAAGTTGACTGTCTTGTTGACTGAAGAAGCCCTCAGGAAATAGGAAAATGGGGAAAGCCTGTGGGGTGGGGCCTGCACAGAGAAGCAAGCTGAGAGAAGTGAGCAGCTCTGAGGAATCAGTGACATCTTGGGAGGAAGCCAAACATGAATCTTCTGGAAGGGAAGGATTCAGCTTGTGGCCAAGCTAGGGTTGCTTACCTCCAATCCCTGCTATTTAATGTGGCCTGCAGGACCTCGGAGGGTACTGGAAAGGATGCTGGCCTCCTAGGAGTCTGTCTGGAAAGTGCCCCTGCTCTGACTTCTCATCTGTGGCTCATTTGCTCAGCCTGAATGAGGTGTGCCACGCTGAGGATGGATGGCCAGGTCCCCTGCTGCCCTGTGGACCCACAAGCTTCCCTCCATGAGCATGACTTGCCATGTGGCATTGATCCCTGGGCAGCTGAACAGCAGGAAGCACAAACACCTCCCACTGCCCTAGAAAACTCAGCTGCAGGGTCTCCAGACCCAAGGGTGGGAGCTATGTCCTTCTTCAGAACCAAAGAGCGGCACCACGCAGGCTGATCCTGCCCCTTCAGGGGAGGGGTGGAAAAGGAGCAAATTCAGTGTCTATGTGGAAGCTGAGAGTGGAGGATCTTGGGTAGAAGTGGATGCTTCTGGCTGCAAGCCTGGTGAACACGGCTTCCTCCCCCAGAGTCTGAGCCTGAAGTTCAAAGAGTATTCAGGTGGCAAAGATCTGCCTGGGCAGACAAAGTTGTGCACCAGAGGGAAAGCAGCCAGAGAACCAGCTGTGCCACCACACCCCTTACTTCTTGGAGCATTTCACTCAGAAATTGGTAAGCAGCCCCCCCCCCCGCCCCCACTGACCCTCCTCTCTGGGCTTGTCGTATATGCCCTCCGCACACAGAGGTCTAGGCCTGACTCTCTGATTATCTCACCACGCCAGCCTCTAATTAGCTAAGAGCAAGGATTCCAGAACTGGAGCCGGGCCGTTAGGGGTTTCATCACAACATAAGGGCTGAGACTCAAGGGGCTGACTGGTAAGGGGCTAAATTGGTGGGCTGAGCCCCCTTGCAGCCCCAAAGTCTTTGGTGCCCAGGAGGCTCCTGCAGCATAAATTAATGACTGAGACCCTCAGGTTTCTATATGTTTTCACTACCCACTTGGCTCTGTATCTGCTCATCTGCTCAGCGAGATGCCTCAGAACGAGAGTTCCTTGGGCAGCCATGGGCCAAGGACATGGGAGAGGAGCAAGGGTGGAGGAAGATGGAAGCTATGAGGGTAAGAGTTTCCAGTGTTGGGAAGCACACCTCAATGGCTCAAAGGTCATGGTAAAGTGGCAAGTCAGAGGCTGTGCTAGCTAAGCAGTCAGGACCAGGAATAACTGTCTTGACCCTGGCTCTGTCTCCACGTAGCTTGAGGGAGTCTCTTCCCCCCTTGGGGGGCGTCTCATCTTTCTTGACTGTAATATAAAGAGTCCAGGTTAGATCTGGGATGGCAAATGGGTGCCATCCCACTTGCCAGCTCCAATTGCTGGTTACTGGCTGCCTGGAGTGCCATACTGAGGCTTCTGGGGAGTCTGCCATTGGCGGGGAAGTTCTGTGATTGATTAGCAATGTCTGCTTTGGGTGACTAAGGAGGTGCATTCTACTTTATTATTTTGTTGTTGTTGTTATTGTTTTTGTTATGAGCTAATAATTGAGCTCTCACGATGTGAGTGAGTGGTTCTGTTTTAGTTGTTTACAACAACCCTATGAAGTAGGTACTATTACTGTGATCAACACAGAGCACAGCTGGTAAGTAGGGAAATGGAATTCTGACCCGAGCAACCTGGCCCTGTGCCTTATGCTCTTCCCCCCGGTGGTACATCACCTGTCACTGGTGATTCCTCAAGTTCCTACCACTTCTGACAACCTATAGTTCTGTCAAGGCCAAGTGGGAGGGAGCAGCAGACGCCTGCAGATAGGAGAAACACAAATGGAATGGTGGGGTTGGGGCTGGAGGGCAGGCTCGCAGGAGACCAGGCACCTAACAAGGGACTGGTGCTCGGCCTCATCCTGGGCGCTTTTATATGCTTCCTCCAGCTTGGCAAGCTGAGGACCAGCAGGTGGCAGCACCTGGCAGGGTGAGTGAGAGCAGAGGGCAGATCCTGACTTGGCACGGAAGTCCTTCAGGGATCAGACAGCCCAGATGTCGAGGAAAGCAAGGACAAAGGAGGGTGTGCAGGAAGGCTATCCAAGGGCCAGGAGGAAGAAAGCCCGAGCCTCAGACCCACAGGGAGCTCCCATGGCCAATGCTTTAGTTCCACCCGCAGCGTGAGCCTCTCAGCTTGCATTTCATGGTGCCTGCTGTGGGCTTTTTTTTTCCTCCACTCTGGGAGAATGACTAACTTTAAGGACTAAAAAAAAAAGTGTTTTGATTACACTGCCTTTTTACCAACTGGGAGCATTAGTCACCGTGGATTGCTGCAGATAACGGGGAAGGCGAGCAGCATCCCCCTCCTCCCCCTCCTTCTCCCTGATTAGCTCACAGAAGCCAAGGAGGAGACATGAGTGAGAAAGAGTGCACCCAGCAGGGGAAACAGTGCCCCTGGACAACACGTGTCCCAGGCATCATTCCCAGGGCAGCCCCCTGATGGCTTCACCTGTAGTAGGAGGCACCCACTAGAAAGAACTGGCAGGGGGAGCATTGAGCCCATGCTCCCCGGGGTCTGAGTTGGCTCCAGGTGGCTGTTCCTCCAGGTGGGTCCAGGGTACACCTGGAAGGGGGAAGACAGAGTGAAGTCACTTGAGACATAGCCCCTGAGGTGGGGCATTGGTGGCTGAGGAAGATGAGGGAGCCCACGATGGCTGTGACACAGGGCTGGGGCCCAGGCTGTGGTGGGGCTAGACAGTTGCTGCCTAGGGCTGGGGCCTCAGAGCTCAGCCTGGGGTTGAGCAGTTCCTGCAGGTGGGGACAGTCCCATTTTCCATGCCCCATACTCCAGCATTCTCCCTTCCTCTCCATCCTCAAGGCGGCAGTATCGGGCACCTTGCATGGCCTTCTTTGCTCCTGCCTTGGTGCCGATGGGGCAGAGGAGCCAACGCGCTCTCCCAGTCTGTCCTGTTGTCCTGGCTGCCAGCGATGGGAGCTCTGCACCTCTCTGGGGAAGGCACTAAGGCAGGGAGGGTTGAAGCTGGGCTGTATGAGGGACAGGACGACCCTGCGAATCCTGTTCTTTTGGCTCAGCCCTTTGGCCCATTCTCCCCACCTGGGAAGAAGGAATTTGTCTCAATGGCCCTTCAACTGGCCAGCCACTCATGGATATCCATGTAAAGAGTCCCAAAGGTGAGGACAGATAACCCTTGGATTATATTAGTAAAGGAGAAGAAACAATTTTATTTCTACGTTTCCCAAGATCAAAGCTACTTCATCTTGATTTTGCTGTTGCTGATTCTCTTAAAAAACCAAAATGTGCCCTGGTGCTGGGTGTTCTATGACCGCGAGGAGCTTATATGGCATCACCTCAGAGCAGACGGGGTTGCAAGAAGGAGAAGTCCCGAGGGAGGTCCCTCTCACTCCTGTGGAAGATGTCCAGGCACTGGGATTGCTGTGTGAGTTGTCCCATCAGCCCTGGCATGTCTTTTCCGAGTGTGGCAAAGTTGGCTTCCTCATGTTCCCCACCCCCATTCTCTGCTCTTTGCAGTTCTCCATAATAATAACCATCATTGTGGAGTGTTACTGGTGCTGGGTGAAGCATGTGACATGTATTCAATAATATATTCTCTTTTTTTTTTAAGATTTTATTTTAGAGAATCTCCATACCCAATGTGGGTCTCAAACTCACAACACCAAGATCAAGAGTCACCACGCTTTACCAACTGAGCTAGCCAGGCGCCCTAAGATAATGTATTCTTCATAGTAACTTGATGAGGCAGCTCCTCTGAGGATCCTTTTTATATATGAGGAAACCAAGGCTGAACGAATTGCCCAAGGTCGTAGAGTTGGCCAAGTGACAATGACAGGTGTTTAAAACCAGGTTATGTAAACTGCCTTGGAGTAGAAAAGAAAGTAGCAAAGTGGGGGGTCAGTGGGGGGAGCTGGCATTTATAGGAGACTCACTCACATACCATCTCATTAACCCTTGCTGTCTCCCTAAAGAAGGACAATGAACTTGTTGGTCTTGGTCACAGGAGAGCCTGGGATGGTCAAACAGAAGTCCTTCTTGCTGCAAAGCCCGTACTCCGGCTGTGGTACCGCCCAGAGGTCGGCTTGCAGCCAGAAGGGGTGCCCAATGATATCAGACCAGTACAGGGAAGACAGGCTTTGAGCTGATTGTGGGTGATACAGTAGCCTTAGGACTTTTGTGCCCTGGCTGGGATAGCCCTCCACCCTGGGCCAAAGCCACAGGGTGCTCCAGGTGAGCACAGCCCCCAGGAGAGGATGGCTTGCCTAGGGAATCCTTGCAGATCCCACATGCGGTGAGAGCAGATCTAGGGAGTGGGGAGGACTGCCCTAGCCTGACCTTGCTCCAGGCCTGGCTGCCCAGTGTCCGCCCCCTGCTGCTGCGGCCGAGACAGCCCCCAGACACCGGCAGGGCAGGTGGCAATTATCCCTGGGCACTGATTACACTGCGGGGCCAGCCAAAGCCCCAAATAGCCCAGCAGCTCAGCCTGGCACAGGGAGTGAAGAGGGGGGAGGAGAAGGGTCCTGCTGGAGAAGATCGGGCAGGACCAAAGGGGTGCATGGGGAGGATGTGTTTGGAAGGACCGTGGGGGTAGAGAGGGCATCACATCAGGGGTTCTGCCTTTTGGGCAGTCGAGGACACTCAAAGAAAGAGATGGGATCTTCACTGTAGCAGGCCAACCCAGAGAAGCTGGTCAGTGGATGGGGCAGACACTACTACTCTAGCCTTTCAGAGGGTACATGTGCAGTGAGAAGGTGGTGCCCAGCAAGAAGGGTCATGTAGAAAGGGTCTCATTGCCCTGCAAGAGGAACCAGCAGTGCCACTGAGGTCAGGCCAGTGTACCTCCAGTCCTAGCCTGCTCTATCTCTGGACCGATCAGGAAAGAATTCTTAAAGAAGGCTAGCAGTGCCCAGGAAGAGAGGCTAAGGGAGGGTGTGGAGCGTGCGGGGGTTCGGGGGGGCACAGACTCCCCCTGCCTTGGCCAGGCCAAGGTCTCGGTGCTGCCCAGGCATTAGCCCCTCTTCCAACCTCTTCCCCTGCCTTGGAGGACATTGTAACCACCCCCACCCCCACCCCCCAGGACCCCAGGGCCCTTCCCTCAGGGCAGTCTTCAAGCAGTAACAAAGACAAGCAGCAGTGGACTTTGGAGACTGGAACCCTGGGGGGGCGGGGCGGCCCTGAGCCCTTGGGATGGGGTGCCTTGCGAAAGTAGTCAGGGCAAGGAGCCCTGGCTTCTCGCCCCTTCATTTCTAACTGCTCTCCCCACTGCCACATATCTGAGGTGTTAAGGAGGCTTGAGACCTGTGGGGCCCGTGCCTCCACAGCACAGGCTGGGGGAGGTAGCCATGGGGAGTGGGCTGGGCCTCAAGGCACTCAGGTGCAATGAGCGGCAGGTTCCTTTGCGGGCCTCTCTGATCCACCACCCCAACCTGGATCTGGCATCTTTAGAGGCTTGCTTCTTGGAGGCATTCAGCCTGAACGCTTCAAATGGCTGAATGGGAGGAGGCGCTGGATGGAAACAAAATGGACAAAGAGAAATATACCCCCAGCCGTGCATACCATTTTCCTTCTTGTTTAAGGATAGATTCTCCTGTGTTGACCCCCCTCCCCCACTTTGAGAGTCTGCAACCACTGTGATTTCCCCTCCAGTCAGCCAAGGGAGGGGGCTGAGCTGCTGGTCCCTCCCCCACACCCAGAAGCTATAGCTGAGGGGAAACCAGGGCAGAGTTGTTCCTGGTATTTGCCAACTCCGGGACCAGGCAGGGCAAAAAGCTGGTGTCCCGGAGGTCTCTGCCTGAGACACTCACAGGGATCCACGGTGCCCAGTGTCTGCGCTCCTGCCCTCCCCACCGTGGGACCTGGCGCCCCTCTGGCAGCACCTGCTTGAAAGCCACCTGTGAGTTCTCCGGACCCGGGTCAGAGAAGGAGACCGCCAGTGGCTCCAAACCACCTCTCCCAGCAACTCTGCTCATCCAAATAAGATAGGGAAAAGGCAGTGGGAGGAAATGATAGTTTCATGGTTATTTTCAGAAAGGAAACAAAAAAAAAAAATGCAAACAGGAGCACACCCTGCATTTTGGTGCAAAATCTAGGAGTCTCAGGGAAAAGAACCGACAGTGCTTCCTCCTTCTTGTCCCCTCACCAGATGCTGGGAAGGGGCTGCCTGGGCTGCTTTTCCTCCTAGGGAGGGGAAAGGGGTGAGAGGCTTAGGGAGCAGACCACAGAGACCCTTCCCACTAAGGCAGGCTGGGCAAGTGGAAAGCTGGGAAATTCTGGAGCTGAGGCTTGTAAGGCACAGTGGCTTGTGTAGGATTGGTGGGCCGGGAGGGTGTGTTCCAGGAGCATAGCACAGAAAGAGAACGGAGAGGGGGAGGGGAAGCTGGGGAGCCTGGGCTGTGGGAGAATTGAGCGGGGGCTGCGTGTGTTTGTGCAGGGGGCACACACACAGATGGGGGGCTGTGCAAGCTGGGCCGCACCCAGAGGGGACTGCCCAGGGCCCCACTGGCACCAGAAGGCTGTGCCTTCCTGTCCCCAGGGGGAAACTGGGCTGCGCTCTGTATCCTCTAGGTTTCCTGGTTAATGTGGGGAGGGTGCAGAGAGAAGCGGTGACCTGACTCTCTGGGAGCTTTTTCTCAGGGGCTTTGTTGGACTTGTTTGCAGACCTTTACAGGACAGCCCGCAGAGACCCGAAGGTAGGAGGATGGGGACGGGAGAGAGTTAGGAGCTGAGGACAGCTGGTACACGGGGAAGAGGGGCATGGTGAACTAAGAATCCCATGTGGTGGCAGATGAGGTGTTCTAGAGCAAGGGCGAGAAAGAGCTGAGGGTGAGCAGACCTAAGAAAACTGGAAGGAGGCCTCAGGAAGGCAGCTGGCCCGGTGTCCCGTCTAAGGCGGGAGCAGTGTTACTATTCCCATCTTATGGAAGTGTCAGCCGAGGCCCAGAGAGGTTAGTCGCGGAGTCCAAGTTTCCATGACTAGCCAGAGAAGGAGCTGGGGTGGAGAGATGGGCGGGAAGCAAACTCAGGGCATCTGTTGGGTGGTGTAGTTGGTGATGGGGGGGGGACTATAGTGCTGAGGACATAGGAGTGCCCACCAGGCACTGTTCCAGGGAAGACAAAGTCAGGCCAAATACCAGGAAAATCCTGGTCCCAAGAGGCCTGTGGGGGCCTCGGAGGCTCCCCACATGGAAGGGATGAAGCCTTCCCTCCCAGCTTGCTAAACCAGACCAAGCCCTGGGACCTGGAAGGGTTGGGGAGGAGATGGAGGTAATGACTCAACCCATCCGACACAGGCTTGACCTAGTGGTGGTTGGGTAACCCAGCAGACGCTCCAGTGCGGGGAGGGATGGAATAAATGGGTGATGCTCAAGATAAAGGAGAGAAGGCAGCTGGCAGGGAGGGGGCCGGTGGTTCCGGGCAGCCTGCTTGGGAGGAGGATGGGGGGAAGCGCGCTTGGATTTTGGGGATGGGAGGAATGAATGAGGTTTCAGGACATCTTGGGAGGCCTCTCCTGAGATGAGGGCCCTGTAGGAGAGGCAGAGGCTCTTGGGGGCTAATATCCCAAAAGAGAGGATGCCTAGAAGTAAGAATTCCCAGGGTGGAGGCCTAAAGGCAGAACTCTGAGTTCTCCACAATCCCGCAGTTCCCTCCCCAGGGCAGTGGCTCTGTTCAGGAGCCAGCTACCCTCTGGCGCCTTCCAGTCCATGGACCCGGGGCTGATCCATGCACCACAGGCCACAGGTCCCAGACCAGGGGACCTCACTAAATGGCATCTTATACATATTTGGCTTAGGCCAGGAAGCCAGTAGGGATGGAAAGAGGTCAGAGCTTCTGAGCAGTGGCAGGTAGGATCAAGTTTGGGCCCAGGAGGACAAGAACAGAGGCCTTTTCCTTGTCCTGCCCCTGCTGGGCTGGGGCTCATCCCCCAGCTATGAGGTGGAGGGGTGGGTCTTATGTGCACAGGGTCCTGGGACCTCCAAGGTCCCAGGTCCCAAGGTCCCATCCAAGCTTGAAGAGCCATATGGATTCGCCCCTAGCACCACTCACTTTTCTGATGGGGACTTTAAGACCCAGAGGGGGACTATGGCTTTGCAAACATCATATAGCTTTGTCCAAATATCAAAGTCAAGATCAGGAGCCATGGACTGGTACCATGGTACCATGCACCATGGTACTCCTGGTGCAGTGCAGGATTACCATTTAGGAGTCCCAGAGATGTACAGCTGTTTGATGATATGCATTCTCATTGGAGGAAGATTTCAGACCCAGAAGGTACGGTTTCTAACAGTGCGGCAGGGATCATTTCTGGGCTTGTCACCTCTGACCCATCTGAACCTATATAGTTTCCTCATCTTACTTAGTAAGAAGAGTGACTTTAGTTTAGACCTGGCTCCCAGCTCTGCCTAGAATATCTGCCTGGAATATTCACCTGTAAAAGGAGAAAAGTGTTCCTCAACACTCTTCTTCAGGCTTCTGGGACAGGATAGCTCTCTTTCATAATTTTACATTGCAGCAGACCTCTCAACAGCCATGTAGAATAGGGGTATTAACCCCATTCTACAGATGGGAGAACAGAGGCTTGGCCAGGTTATGAGACTGACTTGGTCATATCTCACATCTCTTGGTCTGATATGGTTAACACAGAGAGAAAGGTGACGCTGGGGCCAAAGCTAGAGCTTTGGTCTTTTGGCTGAGAGGTCTGAGCTCTCCAGTGAATAGCAAAGGAGAAGGAGGTGGATGGGTTGAGGGAAGGAAAGCAGAGGTTTGTGTTTGGAATTGTGGAAGTAGGATTCTAAGTGCCCACAGAGAAGAGGATGTGCGGTAGCCTTTCCTTGCAGCTCACCGTCTCAGGTCCTGGACTGAGGAACAGGCAGGGAGGTCAGCCAGAGGGATGCTCTGTGCAGACCAAGGAGAATCAGAAGATGGATCTCCCAACATATGCCCTCCCCCAGCCCTGGAGCAAGAAGAAGCTACCAGAATATAACACAGGGAAGTGTCATCTGGGTTGGACAACCTCCACCAAGCCAGCTAGGCATTCTCCAGAGATGCCAAGCTGCTGTGTTGCTTCCTGGGGCCCGTGGGCCACTGGGACTTTCTTTTCCTTCTCAGGGAAAGCAATAAGAGAGTGAGCAGCCCCACAGGGCACCAGGTGAGCATCCTGGGGTTGATCCACTCTACCTAGAGTCCAATGGGATAATTTACGAAGAGACCTTTGCTCAGCGCTTGGCATGTAGTGAGTGCCCAGTACCTTGGTGGTTTCATTATGATTGAGAGACACGTAAGAGGACTTTCTGAGACCCTCTGGGAAGTTTCCTTCCTCCCGACCCTTGCTCTGCCAGGCTCTGATTTAGGTGTCTTTCTATCAAGGACCACCATCACAGGATATCGAAACCATCTGTTTATGTGTCTGCCTCTCCCCTGACAGAAGGGAAGACCCTCGAGGGCAGGGGCGGTGTCCTGTTCATGTTCACCTTGGTATTGCCTGCGACTCCTCCTAGCCCCATGGACAGGCACGCACCTGACTCCATACAGTTTTGCTGAATTAATGGATGAGCGAATGACATGTGAAGAAGCCCTGGATGATGGCAAGTTGCCGGGGAAAGACAGACACTGAGGGGGGCTTTTGGAAAGACATGACACGGAAGACCAAAAAAAAGGAGGAGGGAAGAAATTTCTCTTTTCCAAATGAAAAATTTCTTGGACAAGTCTATAGATATAATGCCACAGCGCCAGGATTTGCAGTGAGCTCGTGGTGAGGTATACAGTGGACCAAGTGATTTGGGGGCTGTCCCATCTCGTAAATTCAAGGCTTGGGGTAGGGGTGAGAATATGACCGTATTGGAGGAACCTGGCCAGCTGCCAGCTCTTTTCCAAGGCAGGAAACATGGCCAGTCCAGCCATAGATGGAGGAAGCTGGCTCCGCAGGAGCAATTTCTGAGACCCGAGGCCCAGGGGGAGTCCCATTCTGAGACTGGGCAGCAGGAAGAGGCATCCATCTTATTAGGGACTCAGCAGTAGGGCAAATGTCAACAGGAAGAGAAAGGGTTCTCAGGCTGGGGTTCTTGAAGGAGGCATTTCTTTCTCTCCTTGGCCAAACCAGGGTTTAGGAATCATCACTGGCCTCTGAGAGGACATAAAAGTAAGGTTAAGAAGATCGCTGCAGGGATCGGTGCAGGGAGGGGGAGTGTTGAGGCCAGAGAGGAGAGGCAGCCTGGGCAGAGGGAGAGGGCCTGGCAGCCTCACATAGACCCTGCTTTCTCCCCTTCTTCCTGTGGCTGACCCCTTTCCTCTCTTCTTTCTAGCCACTCTGGCCCCATGCAGCTCCTTGAATAGTTCAAGAATACCACCACCAGGACCTTATACTTGCTGTCCCTTCTTGCCCAGATGTCCACATGGCCACCTCTGGCACTTCCTGCATCTGTACAAAGGCCCCCACCCAGTGAGGCCACCCTAGAACACCCTGCATCACTGTAACCCCCTCCCCAGCACTTCTCATTCCGATTGCTCTGCAGTATTTTTCCTCTATAGCACATATCACAATCCAACATACGTGTTTGTTTTTTACCTGCTTCTGCCCTGGAGAAGGGAAGCTTTGTGAATGGAAGGATTCTTTGTTCACTACTATATCCCTCAACAAATAGTTACTAAATAAATGAAGCAATCAGCAGCTTTCCATGGGACCTCCCACTGATAGTCTGAATCTGAGATCCTGGCTTTTCCTTTATTGGATGTGATCTTGGAAAAGTCACAGAACCTCTGGAGGCCTCCCCCCCCCACTTTTTTTTTTTTTTACCTGGAAAAGAGGGTGTTAGACTTAGTGGCCTCTTAAGGTCCCTTATGACTCTACAAATGCAGGGGAACCCACCTAAGGGGATGGGATGAGGTAAAGGCCCTGATGTCCATGCTTCTCTCATAGAACATCACTGCCATTAAAGCTCTGGATGGCGCTTCTGCTCCTAAACTAGGGTTGGGCAGGGGCAGTTCCATCAGCCCTGAGGCTGGAAGCTGAGAACTGGCCAGAAGGCTGAGGTCAAGGATGGATGACTAAGAACAAGCCTCAGATCCAGAGAGAGGGACAGACGGGAGGAACTGGGGCTGCTGTGTTTTATTTAAATCCCTGATAAGGATCAGGAAGCAGGCAACAGCCCAATGACACATTAATTAACTTTGCAGATGATACTGCATCAGGAAGGTGTTACATCCACCCATCTAAGTGAGAGAGACAAGAGGACCTGGGATGGGGTCAGGAGCCAGCCAGGAAATGGCAACAATGAACAGCAGCTGCGGCCGGGAGTGGACAGGACTTGTGTCCTCTGGGCGGATTGGGGTGGGGTCGAGAGGATCCATTTTCAGAATACAGATGTCCAGTGGAGGGCTGGAGTTGGAGGCGGGTGGTGAAGACACGTAGGTTCCCTTGACTGTATTTGAATTTGGGTACAGACCCTTGGTGGAGACAGAGCCTTCTTTCTTGCATCTGTGTTTGGAGGATGGGGAAAGGGGACAGGGTAAGGGACAAGGAAGATAAGTAACATTTGTGGAGCACTCACAATGAACCAGGCATCATACACATTGCCTCATTTGACTCTATAACAGCAAAGCTAAGACAGTAGGAAACAGAGGTTTAGAGAGACTAAGAAACTTGTCAAAGGTCGCACTGTAAGCAAGTGGCAGAGTTGAGATTCAGATCTAAGATGAGGTGGAGATTCCAAAGCGGGCTCAGGGCCCCAAGGGAAAAGCCGAGTAGCTGCTGGGTTATCACAGCACCTCTCAATTCTCAGGATGGAGACCTGAGTAAGGAACAAGTGCCTCAAAGGAGACTTTCCTTAGTGCTCTTGGGTCACACAGGCACTGGAAGTTTTCTGCTTTCCTGCCTAGATGGCCTGACCTTCCTAAGCAGTGAGGAGAAGGGAACAAGGAGAAATGGAAGAACTTTAGGTACCTAGACAACCTGGAGGGGCAAAACACTGAGGAGCAGAAAGTGCTAGAACTCTTGCAGTGTGTGCTTGAGAAGAAGCCAATGTGCCTGGAGGCCCAGTTCTGTTCTGGTCACTAACCTCTCTTTGGTGGAGATAGGGACCTGATGTATCTGGGTGGGCAGCTACCCCAGAGAATACAGGTCCACAGACAAGGGTAACTTTCCCTGAGGAGGGTTGGGGTGTCCCCAGCCTCAGTAGTGTCAAACAAGTCTTTTCCTCCAGGGAGTTGAAGAATGGGAGTGTTCCTAAGACTGTAAGTAGGAACTCAGTGGGTAACTCAAATAGGAACTCTATTCAGCTGTTTACTGCATCAGAAAAGGCAGTCTGTTTCTCGTTAGGTCATGATGCCGCTGTGAAAGGCCCAAGGTAAAGATGGCTGCGGGCCCTGGGCAGGCCTCACAGGGAGAGCCAGCCTGAAGGATTAGTGATCACGCTCCATGCAAAATGAGCGGGGCCCAGAGAACATCATTGGGGGAAATGATAGGATGGGACACTTGTAGAGTCTTAGAGGCCCTCCTGAAGGAGGAGACTGTAGGCAGAGGGTGGGCTGCCTGAGGTCCATGAGAGGCATTCTGAGGCCCAGAGAGTGACTTCCTTTGTCCTTTGTTCAGGACCTTGAGAGTAGAGGAGGATATCGGTAAACCAGGGAAGCCCCATGTCTTGGTCCTACGAGAATGTTCTAGAAGCTTTCCTGGAGACAAGTCCAAGAAGCAGGATAGGCAACATTAAAGAAACCATATGGTGGCCAAACTCCCACCCAACCTAGAAGTGAGAACGTTTTGTTCAGTAGCCAGCACCGTCTAGAACCTCGTATTCTCTAATTCTTCTTGGTTGTGGCTTTGGGCCATGTTCTGTTTGCATTAGTTCCTTAGTAAGATTGCCCAGAAACCTTTCTTCTAGCCATCTGCATGTTTTCTGGAAGGGTAGAAATAATGTTTTCACACCCAGGTCAGTGGGCAGACGAGCACTATGCCCCCGGTGGCCAGCAGAGGTGGTGGCAGGTGGCTGTGTCCCAATTCCAGGAGCCAGACGAAGTAGCCATGTTGAGGATGGGGAATGAGGATCCTAGGCAAGCGAGTCAGGGTCTGGTCCCTTCCTGCCTTGGCATGGACATGTCAGAGACTTTAGTGCAAGTTGGGGAAAGCCTCATCACACTGCCCCCAAACCTGGCCCACCTCTGTTCTTTCAGAGGCTGTGAAAATGATCAATTGTTGAAAATATGAGAGATGGGGTAGGAAGGAACCTTCAAGCAAAACGAATGGTGAAGTTTCAAAAGCTGGGATGTTGGGAGAAGCTGACAAGACCAGACATGTTTCTGGCCTCTGTGGATGACTGATGGAGCAGTGACTGTTCGTAGCATCATTCCAGGGTCTGGTGTGGCCAAGGGGCTCTGAGATTCACTTGGCTCTTTCCTCTTCCTCTGGAGACCTCACTCCTCTCTGTGCACAAAGAATGGGTTTTCTAAAAAAGGACCACTTAGGATAGATTTAGGATTATGACCTATTTTGAAAACCTCATGGCACCTTTTAGAAAGTCATTTTCTCCCGATCATTAAGATTTTGCCAGTATGACTCCCAGTCTTTGGGACACACAGAGGCCTCCTACTTTCCCTCTGCTTATTATCCCACGACACCAAGTGAGCCAATCAAGGCCAGGAAAGGGCAGCTCACAACCCCCTCACCTATGGCAGGCAAATTCTGGATTAGTAAAAGGGGATTAGTAGCGACTGGCCATAAGCTACCACTTTGCTATCGTCAGAATCCACCTTGCTTTCCTTTTGATATACTTGAGAACAATACATAGACACACACTTATACACACTCATCACTACTGCCACCACCATTTAAAAACATACTCCATTCTTTGCCCTCACTTGTCACAAAGTATCTCATTTGTACCCAACCCTCTTTCGCTGAGTAAAATTTTGCAGAGTCATTGCCTTCAGTAAGCTGCTCCAGAGGTGTGTGTGTGTGTGTGTGTGTGTGTGTAGAGAGAGAGAGAGAGAGAGATCTTTCCATTTCACCCCTCAACACCTTACAGGTTGCTTCAGACGGAGCTGTGCCTCTACCTCTTCTACAATTTTATGCTTGATTTTGCTCCAGGCAAAGCTTGCATTGATCCTTTCTCATGATAGCTCCATCCAAGCCAACGCTTTCCCTCTGCCATCTCCCTACTTCATCCCTAAGGTTAAGGGTTGAGTTTCCTCTCCCCATATTTACAAAACCCAGGCAGGTTGGGTTGCTGGTATGATGCTATCTGGGACAGTCTTATCTAGCTATAAAGTATGAATCAGAGATTACACCACACAGGGCTGGTGCCAGCCAGGCGGGCTGCCATATTGTCCAGTAACCCAGTGGTTGAACCAGGTTGGGTTGAGTAATATGCACCAATGGGAAGTGAGTTTATTAATCATGCAGCATAGTACACTGTTGACGAAAGTGTAACTCTGAAGGCCTGATGTGATTGGAGAAGGTGCAGGTGGGGCTGGATGCTAACTATGAAGACACCCAGTGACGCTATCTTCCTCTGATAATATGCACTTGAAAAACACATAGAAATCTGGAAAGGAAATGTCTAGTTTAGCATAGAGGTGGATTATATGCTCAATCATTAGGACTTTTCAGCCATCTTGGATGCCCTTTGTTAACAAAGGATACCTCCTTGGGGCTGTAGTTGTTTGGAATTCTGAAAGTTTCATGAGGTGAGAGAAGGGAATTCAAGATGGCAGCCAGTGACCTGGAATTGTGTGGGTGAGAAAAGTTAAGATTCCATACTGCATTCTCTTTATTGATCTCTCACTTCAAAAACATTCTTTTCTAAGGCCACAGCCTACCACCTCCACCCTGGTCTGCCCTCAACTTCTTGGTAACTACAGCCAAACAGAAATACCACCCACATTTTTCAGTGTGATGGGCCTGACTGGGGCGGCAAGAGAAGTTCCTGTCACTGTATGGTTTCTTCAGGCATGGAGACACTGTCCCCCAGTTGCAATGTGGTGCTACATTTACGTAGCCCAGTATCAGACACCAAGCCCCTAAGCTTCAATGAGGCAGATGATATGCGAAATACATGACACAGAAGCCCAAGTGAGTGAGTGTTTTAGAGGGCAGGTAGGAAGAAAGGGAGAAGATAGGACTGATCCGTCCAAAGACTGTTCTAGAACAAGTCTCAGGAGGGTAGAAGTTTCTAAAACCTAATGGGAAATCAGGTGAGGGGGCAGGATGGAGACGGGGACACATGAAGAAAGTGGAGGGTATGCATGTCTTTCAGGGAACGAGAGAAAGCTCTAGGGCTGGCAAATCAACTCAGTTATGAAAGGGGAAGGTTCTGGGCAAGAAAGCTCATAGAGTAAGGGAGGCATCACTTTTATGGGAGATAGAAGTTGTATGATGCAAGGGGCTAATGCTATATAAAATATTCCCTGTATATTCTCCAAATCCCAAATGTTCTTTCTTCTCTCAGAAGCATCGGATCCCTGGGTAGTTCATAAGAGCAGCTTTTTCAGCCAAGACCATCTTTCTCAGGCAGCTACAAACAGTGAGGCCTTGAGAGTCCTGTCCAAGTGGGATTGAAGTTGTATAATTTTTAAATCTGATTTTCCCCAATTATCTGACCACAGCAGAGCCTCCAATCTCTCTGGTTATCTTGCCAACCTTGAAGAACCCCTGTCAAGTCTCCACCTGTTTTTCAGGCTTCAAAACCTTTAGCAAGAGCACTACTCAGTGTGGCTGTAGTGACTCTATAGGGTCCTGTTCTGGTGCCCCTGTTACCTCGAGAGAGATAGTTCATAAGCCAGAAGATCCCCTCCCTTCCACCCTCAATACCCATTAGAAATCAGGAAGAAAGGTTCTAGAAGTTTCCAGTCACTAGTCCTGATTCCCATGAGTTTATCTGATCTGCCTAATCTCTCTGGCGGTGTGAGACTCCCAGAAGGGTGGAGGAGAATCCTATCCTCCTAGAACCACAGTAAACACTCGACACTGGATTTGAAACACCGGAGCGCGCAAAATTCTGACCAGCTTCTAACATTGCCAAATTCCTTGTTTTACATTGAATTTACAGAGCAATCACAGCAAAACCAGGCATAGGAAGCTACCGAGCCAACCATCAGCCAAAAACAAAACGAGACAAAAAACAGGCCAAACCAAAACTTTATACTATGAAAACAAGAAATAAAATAAGGAGATTTATAGGCCGGCTGATTGTCAGCAAACACAATATATTTACTGTATTAGCATTTGCTCACAGTGCAAATGGTACAACATTACACCATTTCAATATTTCGGTTTTTAAAAATGCTGTTTTCATTAACTATATTATATTGGCATAACAATGTGACAAAGGAGCAAATGAAATATTGGTGAAGAATTTCACCTTTTCACAATATCAAGCATATTTTGTTAACCTTAGTATAAGGTACTATAAATCCAAGAAATAAAAACATCCACAAAATATATTACATCTGGTTTGTCTTTTTCTAAGTACTCAACTTTATACAAAAGTCTTTCAAAAAATATCATTCCCCATAGGTTTTCCTGTTTAAAACCTGATTTTTTTTCTCTCAGTTCACATAAGTTAGAGTGCATTTTCTTTTGTTGTTTTTTAAAACATGCAGACATATAAAAAATCTGGATAGCACAACCTTTTGGCAACAAAGTTATTTTTCTCTTAGTTTAAGCTTAAATGTCTGAGAACAGTTTTATTAAAACAAAGGAAAACTCAGATGATCATGCAGTGGCATGCATAAACCAGAAGGAGCAAGGAAAAAATATTAAAGGATATTTGATTCCTCCTTCCAGCTTTGAAGTGACCAAAAATTTTGTTTTTAATAATCATCACATTATAAAAAGTATTCAGCAAAATACTGTCTCTGCAAAGAAAGATTTTACCCTTCAGCTGAAAAAATATGGGCCCTCCTGGCAAACTTCGTCCTCTTCTCTCTCCTTCTACAAAAAGTCCAAGTACCTGGAAATTCACAAGCCCCCTGCTCTTTGATTTTTTTGTTTTTGTCCCTTTCACTAGACTCCTTTTAGTATTATTTATCCACCACCAAAGAAAACAAAAACCAAAAAAACAAAAACAAACCCAAAAAACAAACAAAACAAAACAAAACAAAAACCCGGTGCTTTTTTTTTTCTTAAAAAAAAAAAAAAAAGTGGGAAACGCATAAAGTGACTTTAAAAACAGACATTCTGTAAACTCCAGACCTTTGTTCCTTCTCTCTGGGCAGCTCAGTGACCACACGCTAAGAGGGAACAGTACATTCAGTCAAGACTGTGCTGGAAGCTGTGTCAGAGAGCAACCTTCCCTACTACTCCAAAAGAGTCACCCCTGTGTGGGGGGAAGTGCTGGGGAGGAGGGGGTGCCTGAGAAGAGGTGAGGTAGGGCGGGGAGTAGGTGAGACCGGGGTATGGAAAAGATATGCCTCATTCAGCAATATGGATTAATGCAAAAATACCCATATCTTTGAGGAAAATTTGGACAGAGATGAGTGCATGTGTGTATATGTGGGTATACATACATACATATATATGTGCATGTATACATACACACACCTATGTAGATACAATCTCATCAGTTACATTTTTCATAAAAAATAAATCATTTAAAGCTTATATACCTACAAATTCTCTTTATGCCGGTGCACTGCACTGGATAGCCAAGTACCTTAGAGATTTTATTGTGTGTATGTATGTTGTATATATGTATATATGTATATATGTGTGTATATACACCTACATACATACACACACACCCCAGTACATAGATCTGAATTCTACCTGTTGTGTTGGGGATGGCAAAGGATGAAACATGAGCCTGCTTTCCCATCACTGGGGGGGGGGGGGGGGGGGGAGGAGAAATGGGTATGAGCGAGAGAAAACAAAAAGATGGTAAAAGGTGGCTGGTTGAGGCCTGCCTTTCCGGAAGAAGATTTTGAAAGAGATGGGAGAAGGCTTAGAGAGAAGGGAGTGGAGCGGGAGAAAGGGCAGAGGGCAAACTCAGGAACGTAGAGTTTAAAAAGTGGGGTTGAGGAAATCTGTTGGTTAAAAGGCAGGCTTAGTGATGGCCGCTCCTTCTCCCCGCAGATCAAACTGCCCTGAGGCCTAAGAGGGAAGCGCTCGGAAAAGGAGGGGTGCTGAGAGGCCAAACCCTAAACGGCGGTAGCAGCACCGCGGCGGCGGCATCCGAGGCATTTCTGTAAGAAACATTATTTCCGAGCAGATGGAAGACCGTCTCATCCGGCCACGTGCAGGCCCCCAACCTGGGACATTCCCCCAGCGGCCTGGGGACCCGATGTGGGGAAGAGTTTGGGGTGGACACAGCCCAGCTCAGCTCAAGAGTCACACACACACACACACACACACACACACGTGTGTGCGCGCGCGCGCACACACACACGCACACACAGAACACTCACGCGAGCACGCACACTCGCGCGCATCCCCGCACGCAGGCGCGCGTGCGTGCGGCGGGCAGCAAGCTCTGCGCTTTGGTGCGCTCCTTACCCCCTCCCCCTCTCGGGTCTTCGAGGGGGATCCGAGGGAGACGTGGGGGGAACCGTGAGGTGCTTGGGTCGGGCGAGGCTTGGACGGGCCCCGCCTTCAGTCCCCCGCAGGTCCTTGGCGCGGCCCAGCGGCCCCAGGATCAAGACGATCCGAACTGAACAAAGCGGGCTAGACGCCACCTTTCCGCCCCCACGCCTTGGTTGGGGGGGGGGGCAGCGAAGGGAGGGCGCCTCCTGCCCTGGCCCCCGACCGTTGGCCGGTGTGAAAGGGTGGAAACGGGGGACATCGAAGGGGAACAAGGGACCTTACGTCCATGGAGAGGCCAGGGCGCGGCCCCTGCGCCTCCGTGGCTAGCTTTCCCGCTGCTTTCAGGCGAGCAGCTGGGAGACACTGGAGGGGAAAAGTGGGGATCTGGGGGCCGAAGCCTCAGGCGCAGGTGGTGACCACAGGGGCCAGGGACACGGGGGGCGCCGAGGACGCAGAGGGCGCACCCCCCTTCTCCGCCTTCTTCTCCTTTTGCTTGAGGTGGATCTTGGCGTGGCGCTTGCGCTCGTCGCTGCGCGCAAACTTGCGCCCGCAGAACTCGCAGGCAAAGGGCTTCTCGCCCGTATGCGTGCGGATGTGAGTGGTAAGGTGGTCGCTGCGACTGAAGCTCCTCATGCAAATCCGGCATTGGAAGGGCTTGTGGCCCGTGTGGATGCGCAGGTGCCGGGTCAGCTCGTCCGAGCGGCTGAAACGGCGGTCGCAGCCCTCCGCCGGGCACGCGTGGGGCCGCTCGTGGAGCGGGGTCTTGCTGGGTCGGTTGGGATACTTGCGGGGCCGGATGGGCTTGAGCGTGAGCGGCGGCTGGGGCAGGCTGCCAAAGCCCGGGTGTATCTGCTTGTCTTTGAATGCCTTGATGGTCTCCAGAGGGGTAATAGGGGGCGGATTGACCCGGATGGGGTCCATGCCCTGGAAGGGCTTGTGCTCCGGAATGGAGCCCATGTCGTTGGGATGGTGGTATAGGTTGTAGTCAGGAATCATGGGGAAGAGGTTGCTGTCCAAGGCCGGCTTGGCCGATTGGTAATCCTGGGGGGAATAGGCGAGCCCAGGGTTGCCCTGGGGGTCGTGGAAAGACACAGGCTCCGAGTAGAGATCACTGCAGTTAGAATAGGGGGGCAGCGCCGGATACATGGCCTCCACGTCGCCCTGCGGTGGCTGCACCATGCTGGCCGTGGAGGTCTGCGTGCTGAGTGCCCCTGAGGCCGGGGGCACTCCCAAGATGCCGGCGCTCATGAGGCTAATGATGTTGTCCTGACACCAGTTGGAAGGGGAGTCGAAGGCGAACTTTCCCAAGTAGGTCACGGTCTTGTTGCCGGGGGCTGGCTGGAAGGAGCCCGAATAAGAGAGTTCCGGGTTGGGCTTCTCGTTGGTCAGACCGATGTCCATCACATTCTCTGCGGAGAGCGGGGAAGAGAGGGGAGGGGTGAGTGAAGCCGAGCCGGCTCCCGGACCGGGGCGCCCGGGTCCTTGCTCAGGTGTGGAGGGTGCGGCCGGGTGGAGTGAACAGCGCATGGGGTAGGAGGACAGCTGCGCCCCGGCGCAAAGCGGGCGGTGCCGCGCTCCCGGGCGCAACCTGGATACAGCAAAATACTACGGATCGGGGTGTGGAGTGGCTGCCGCACACACACCGCACACGCCGCGCACACACTCACGTACCACACGCACACACGCGCGCGCGCGAGAAGCATTGTTGTTGTTTCCGAGGTGGGGCGGGCAGGTAGCTGCAGCTACAGGTAGTTTCAGACCCGGAGCGCGCTGGGCTCTCGCTCTCTAGCGCACACAACTCGGCCTCTTCCCCTAGCCCTGTCCGCGCCGGGACGCCGCGCCTTTCCTGCCCCGACGAAGCCCCCAGTGCGCACCGCGCCCGGGTCGCTGACCCGGAGCGCTCCGACGCTTTGTCCTCGGCGCGTAGAGGGGTTCTGCCCGCAAAGGGAGCTCTCCCGCAGCCTTCCAGGGCCCCAGCCTTCTCCAGGCCCGAAGGAGCTTTCGGCTCTTGCTGGGGGGGGAGAAAGCCCAGCCTCAGCTAGTGAGGGTGGAGGGCGGCGGAAAACCGGCCCGTGCCTCTATGGCGGGAGTGGCCACTCTTCCCAAGCTCTACGGCCAAGGGATCGCCCCCCGTGACGGCCCCCGCGCGGGTGGACCCCCTCCCTCTCCCCGCCGTCCCCACACCCCCACGGCGTTGCTGAACGCCCCGGAAAGGCAGCGTCGCAGTACCTCTCCCACCGCGGGGACTCCACGCCGCACATGGCTCCATCCCGGGTGGGAGGCTGAGGGAGTAAGGAGGGGGGGGGAGCGCGGGTGAAAGGGACGCTGGGCTCCTCCCGGGAAAGGGGGCGATAGCACCACGCCTTGCGCGCAGCCTGGCGATCGCGCCCCTTAAGTGGAGAACCCCAGAGCCGCTCGCACCTACCTCCCTCTGGTCTGCGGCTGCCCCCACCCGGGAGAACCGAAGCCTCTATCGTGGCGTCGCCAACCGAGCCTTCCCGATCGGGGAGGGCGGGAGGAGTGGGTGGGAAAAGCAACTCGCCCCCTGGAAAATTCCGAGCGCGCCCCCCATCTCTCCATCCATCCATCCATCCATCCACCATCCATCCATCCACCCATCAATCCATCCATCGATAGCTCGTTCCCTCCTCCTCTTCTCTCTCCCTCTCCTTCCTCGCTGCCTCGCCGCCGCCTCCCCGCCGCCCTTACCTGTAGCCATCTGATTGTAATGGGCTACCGAGTCGCTGCTGCCAGAGAAGAGGTTGAGCGCGCTGGGGATCTCCTCGGGGTACAGATTGTCAGGCAGTTGGTTTAGCAAACTGCTCATGGTCACCGGCAGCTTCTCGGCGAGTTTGCCGGTCATAGCACTCCCGAGCTGCCGCCGCCGCCACCGCCGCCACCGCCGCCGCTCGCTCCTAACGCAGCTTCCAGGCAAGCGGCATCGGAGAGGCGATCCGTGGTGCAGGGGAAAAGCATGCGAGAGGGAAAGTTCGGGGGGAGGGGGAGGGAAGAGGGGAAGGGGTGGGCCAGGGGAGGGGATCTTCTCTTTTTGGGGTGGGTGGGAGAGAGGGCAAAGGGGGGTAATCCTCTTGGGTGCCTCAGCTGGTGCCTTAAAGAGGCTGGGGGGGGGGGCGTGTGCGGGGGGTGGGGGTGGGCCTGGGCTGGGGGAATCTCGGCCCGAGGGGTTGGAAGCGGCCTCAGTATTGATCTCACAAACAGATGCGCGCCGGCGGCCCCCCCGCCCCCCGATCCGCCACCGCCACCGCCGCCACTGCCGCCGCCGCCGCCTCTGCCGCTGCTGCTGCCGCTGCTACCACCACCACCAGCCCCGCCGCTTCCTAGCAAGCTCACTGCTGCCCAAAAGCTCCCAGCCAGGGAACTCCACCAGCCTATTTATCTGAGCCCCGGGAAAGCTCCGTGACGTAGCTGCCCATATATGGACAGACAAAGCCCAGCCGAAGGGGCGCGACGTCACAATGGAAGCTCCTCACAATGGAACATTAGAAAGCAGGAAGCGGGCCGCAGCCAACGTGCGGCGCCCGCAACGCTCGCGGATCTTAAAAAAAATGAGAGAAAGAGAGAAATAGAAGAGAAGAAAGAAGGAAAATTCGAGAGGAGAGAGGAAGGAGGGAAGCAACTGCACGCAAAGCGTAAAGCGCGCAGCGCAGGGTGGAAAAAGCAATAGCCGCCAGTGTGTTTATTTTAGGTGCGCTCTAGGAGAGCGCGCTGGTACCGCGCGGGGCGGTGGGATGGAGTTGTTTGCAAGTGGCCCCCAACACCCCAAGCAGGGAGAAGGGGAGTTGGAAACACCGGGCGAGGTCCCTTTGCAACCTGGGAACTTCTGGGGAACCCGGAAGGTGTGCGCTTCGACCCGGCTCCCGCCGCATTAGAGTCTCGTATCTAGGACCCTGCCCGAGACTGAGAGAGAGCGCGTCCCTTTGAGGAGGATTCCAGCGTGTCAGGGATCGCTGATCCAGCATCCCGATCACTTTCGAGCTGCCCTCACTCTGATTCTCCGCCCACACCCCGCGGCTCCCCGGGCCCCTGACCCTGCGCTGACTCCTAGCTGAGCGCGGTGGCCGCGAGCTTCGTAGCTGCAGAGCGGCTGCGCGGGAGGCGAGAAACCCGCACTTTTGGGGTCGAGGATGTGCGGTTTGGGTGGTGGAGAAGTAGGAATGGAGTTGAGGGAACAGGAAACACGTGCACCAAACCCCTGATAATTCTCTAACGGTTCAAAACACCCCCTTTGGCCACGGGATGGCAGGAGGGCCCAGCAGGCCCAGGCACAGTCCCTGTCTATTGCTGCCTGCGAAGGGCCCGCCACTGAGTTGCAGCAGGAGCCTGCCGAACCCACAGTCTCTGAACCACCTCCTCTAGTCTCTCTCTACCCTCCCCCTCGCCTTCCACAGGGCTGTCCCCTTTGCTGCCTGCCGGCGCCCCGCAGTCAAGGGCCTCCAGTTTGCCGACCGGAACGCTGTCACCTCCCGGAGCGGCAGCAGATTCCGGGGGCGGCTGCTACGTTCCCCAAAGGCCTGCTCCGGCCGGGCCGCGGGAGAGCGGGAGGAGAGAAAGGGAGCGTGGGGGAGCGACCCCGAATCACACCGGCACCGGCTTGGCGTGGGAGGATTCCCTCCTCGGTGGCCGTGTGGGCGCGGTGAATCCCGTGTCCCCCCCGCCCCCCCCCCACACTGGGGAGTCGGGGTTGGGGGAACGTGCATTTCTCAGGGGGAGTGGGAGTGCTGACAAGGAGGAAGAGAGGATCCCCGGGCCTCACTCCGTGGGAGGGCCACGCGGGCCGGGGACGTGTGGGAGGAACTCCCGAGCTGCACATTGCGGTGGGGGTGGATGACAACCTCGCTCCCCTCCCCTCCGTTCGGCGGAGAACTGGGGGTGGGAGGGCCCGGCCTCCCCCGGATCTTCTCCGGTTCTTAGGAAAGGAGGGATTCCCGCCGCCCGCGAGCCCCCCTCACCCCGCCCCTGCCGCCGCTCCCGCCTGGCTCCCCACACCTATACAGGGGAGGCACTGCGCCCCCGGGCTCTCCTCCGCCTGCGCGGCGCTGGGAGGGAGAGCGCTCTGCAGCGGTCCCCGGCTCCGGCCGGAATCAGGGCATGCAGCGCCTCCCGCCCCCGGCTCCCTCCCTAGGGGGGCGAGCGGCCGGCCCGGGGGCGTGGGCGGCAGTGTGAGCCCGGCTGGGCGCGGGAGGGGCCCGGGCGGCTGCAGGGAGGGTCGCGGGGCGGCGGGCCAAGCCGGGAAGAGCCATACAAGGAGCGGATCCGGTGACGCGCCGGCCGCGCCCCTTCTCCTCGATTTGGCTGCTGATTCCGGTCCCCGGATTTGCATATTTTGGCATCCAGTGGAAAAGGAAAGAGGAACGGAACCCGCAGCCTTTAAAGGAACCGCACAGACTCTAGCGTCACCTAGGGAGGCGGTCTGGGGGGGCGTGAAAAATTAGCCAGCGGCTCGGGCCTCTGGCCTTAGAGCCTGGCAGTAAGCGAGAGGCCGGGAGCCGCGGTGACTAGCGAGTAACGCCCGCACCTGGCCTTTTCTGTGGCGCTTTGTGCTAAGCGTGCACCGGGAGGTAGCAGGGGTCTCTGCGGGTTCCTGCCCAGGGCCGGGAGACGCCACCAGGTCCGCGGCCTTGGGCGTGCGACAGGCCCCAGTATTGACTGCAGTGCCCTTGTTTCCCCGCGCGAGGCACAGCTCAGCCTGCGGGGGTGGCGGGAAGGAAGCCGGAGACCTACAGGCTGTCAGGCTCGACTCCGGAGGACCCTGCCTTGATGCACCTCCTCGCCATCTGTTGAGACCTCTCCCCAGGCGAGGGGAGTAAGGAGCTGGAAACCCTAGTCCTGTTCGATGGGGGCCCACGTTAGGAAAGGCAGAGTCAGTGGGAGAATTTGGGATCCTTGAAAGCTTCCAGGACCCCAGAGGCTGTGGAGGAGTGTTGCCACTCCAGAGATGGCCCTCAAACACTTTTAGGGTAGCTGGACTTGTTGCACCCGAGTAGCAGAGCTCGTCGGCCGGCTGCACCCCCTGCTTACCTGTTGGTGAGGTTGGATAGGGGTCTTTGGGCACAGATTGCCTCCCCCCTCCTTCTTACTAGTTCCTTTTTATTTTTTTATTTAAACATTTTTTAAAATGTTTATTCATTTTTGATAGAGAGAGACGGAGTACAGCTAACAGGGGAGGGGCAGCAAGAGAGGGAGACACAGAATCTGAAGCAAGATCCCGGCTCTGGGCTGTCAGCACACAGCCGGATTCGGGGCTCCAACCCACCAACCAGGAGATAACCATCTTAGCTGAAGTCTGACGCTTAACGGACTGCGCCACCCAGGCGCCCCATCCTTCTTCCTAGTTCTTGATAAAGAATGGGAGCCGTCAGTTCAATTAAATAAGTATTCATTAAAACTTCAGTGTGACCTTGGGCAAATTTCTGAATTTCTTTCTTAGCCTCAGTTTGGTTGTTTGTAAATTGGAATAGTACCTATCCCTTAGGAAGCATTAAGCTAGGTAATCCTCATAGAGTCTTTATGCTAGACCCCTTGCAAGCATTCCATAAACGGCAATATTGTTGAACTATATTCTCCCCCGACTCTACCGTGTGACAGAAAAATGCTTTCCCCTCTTATGAGTGAGCATAAGGATATAGGATATGGATATGATATAGGGAGTAAAAAGGGCCGGGTATCCCATAGCTGTGTGATCATATACAAGAAGTATTAAAGTTTATTATTTGGGGGGGAAAAGAAAGTCCTGTTTGTGCGCCAGGTACCCGCTGGGCACTCTGCCAATTTAGAGATGCTTGAAAAAAAGGTCCTCACTCTGCAGGAGTGACATAAGGCAGGGTATAACGAAGTCACTCATCTGCACTTTAACACTCTGGAGCATCCTTCTAGACTTTCTTGGAGGGTGGCTCTGGCTCCTGGGGTGGGGTGGCGGACTCTTGCATCCCTCCTTTGCCATGGAAGGAGCCACACGGGGGAAAGACTCTCTCTGCCAGCATAGGTCCTCACTGCCTGGCTCCTGTTCAGGTTGTAGCCCCTCTAGGTGCCCCCTGTTACCCTGGATGATGGTGGCAGACAGAGGCCAGGGTTCTGTGGCAGGAGGGGACAACCCTGGGTATGAAGTGGGTGTGGGGTGTTTCGAATGGCTGCTTATAGACTAATGGAATGGCCTTCTCCCTTCTGGTTGCCAAGGCTTGAGTTTAGTACAGAAGGAAAGTTTTCTTCCTTCCCTCCCCCCTCTTCTTTCCTCTCTCCCTCCTAAACAGGGGCTGAGGGTGATTGTCTCAGTTTTACTGGCAGGCTCAGGTGAGATTGCCAAGGGCCTAATTACCTGAACTCCAAGCCCTGGACTTGTCGGGGAGCGAGTAGGCACTGGTTCAGGGCGTCCTCAGCCTGGAGATGGTGAAAGGCAGGCCCGGCCCCTCTGCAGTGGGGCCAAGGCCGCCCCTTGGTTGCTTTCTCCCACAGAACCCAGCTAGCCTCACCAGCTACATTTGTGGGGGCTGCTACTGCTTGTGGGGGCGACAGGTGTGTTTGTCTTGGCGGAAGGATAAAGGAAGGAGTAGATGTGGCCCTGGAAATTCACCCCTGGAAAAGGCCAGGTTGTTGCTCTGTCTTGCTCCTTAATTCCGCAGTCACTTCTGAACTTTATTTAGGTCCCCTTTCACTAAAGATATCCAGTCCTTTTCTCCTGTCTTACAAGACCCCCGCCCCCACCCCAGCTAATCCAATCTGGGGTGCTAGCAATTATTGTACTGCTCTTCTCAGGAGCCATTTGCATTTTAAAAGAAAATGGTCAGAGAGGGTAACAAATAACCCAGAGGAATGAAGCCCAGTGCTTAGCCTGATGCCTGGAAAATGGTAGGTGTGCATTAATGCTGGTGGAATGAGGTCTGACTGTGGACTACCAGGCCCTTGTCACTACAAGGAATGGGAGGTTTGGGCTACAGAGAGTGTCTGCGGTTCCTCACATCATTCCAGGCACCTATGTCTAAGGGCCCATCCTGGTGGGATTGCTCTGGAATGACAGTTGTCTCAAAGGTATTCAGTTGCTTTCCATTTTGGGGTGCCCCACAGGATGTTCACAGGGGAGGGGTCATGGGTGGAATCTCCCTGGCCAGCCCTCCCTGGCATTCTAGAGGTCATTGCCATTTGTCTGATAATGGCAGTCAGCTGAGGCTAGGTGGGCTTTGCCTAGAAGCTTTTGGAGGGGAAATATTATTGACAGCCATGAAGACTTTTGAGGGTGGTGGTCCTCCCGAAGCCACAGAAGATGGGACCATGGGAGCCCTGTGGACATACTTCATTGTCTTTATTCTAGTGGGTGCCTGGGTGGCTCAGTCGGTTAAGCATTGTCTTTATTCTATACAACAACCCAGTGAAAAGGCTTTTAGGGCTGCCCCCTTAACATTTTGCTTTTAAAGAAAAAATGAAAGATGAACGCATTGGAAACAGTCTGAATTGTTAATTGGAGGACACTGGGCCAGGAAGTGGCTGAGCTGACATTTGAACTCAGGGCTTTGTGACTCCAAGCAACTGCTCTTCATTCCAGCCTTTGTCCCCATCGTGGCTGTCAGAGGAAGAAATGAGATGGCAGAAGTGGGTAACAGGATGGATGTATATACAGTCTATGGAGAAGGTGAAGGGGAGAAGAAAGATCAACTGGAATGGTGCCTCCCAGAACAAGCTTCGACACAGCATGGGGTAGGGGAGGAGCCTCGGCTTCAGGGAGAGTCGGGGGGCTACAGCACTCAGGGAGATTGGGGCGGGTGGGCAGTGTTTCCGCGGGGCTCTCGGTAGGTGGAATGGCCACTGTGCCACTCTGAGCTCAGGTCCCGTAACCCTAGGTTGTCTCAGAGACCACAGGGGCCTCTCTGCGTCAACCATGCGCTTCCATTTTAAACACCTGCTTGTGTCTCAATTCAAAGTAACTTATTATAGTCATGTTGACTCAGGGTGGTTTTTGATCAAGCTTCCAGCAATTTTGGGGCGAGTCTGGTGACCAAAAGGGAGAAAGTCTTGCCACAAAGTAACATTTGCTGGGAAGGGGCCCAGGTGGTCCTGGAGACCCATCTTTAGGCACAGGTCCAAGGTTGTGAGTAACTGCCACAGGGGTCAAGAGGATGAGACTTTAGGGCCAGGCCGGGGCAGGGAGGGAAGGAAGGTCTTGGGTAGAAGGCAAGATTTGAAAAAAACCTACTATTTGGGTAAGTGGAAAGTACAAGCCCTGGCCTGGGATCAGGACTCTGAGTTCTGCCATGGATGATCTATGTGACTTTAGACCAGGTCCTCTTATTCCTGGGCTTCTGGTAGGAACTGGACCAGACAACTCACCTCTAAGTTCTTCCCAGCCCCGTTAACCCTGAGTTTCAGATTCCATTGTAGAAAGGGTTGGGAGGGGCTGGGTTAGCATTCCTAACCAAGTCTGGGGCTCTGTAATGCTTGGTCTGGGATCCTTGCAGAGAAGGAGGTGTAGGTCAGGGGATGAGGCCTTGTAATGGGAACTTTGCTGTGGTAGCTTAGGGGCTCATGGAAGGTAAGTGGAGTCATGTGCTCAGAGAGCCTGTCTCTGCCCCTGGGGGCCACTGTGGGACAGCCCCCTTCTCAGGTGGGAGGGATGGTGTCTTAGCAGAAAGGACTCTTGGGGGATGGGACTTTTTGGAAAGAGGAACTTTGTCATCTGAAATGAACCAGAAAATGTGTGACTGCGAGGGGATGGGGGGTGTGGGGGGGGGAGGCAGTTGGGGGGGGGCAAAGAGAGAGTGAGAGAGAAAAGGAGAGAGATGAGAATAGGTTCTCCCCCCACAGACCCCCACACAAGCAGCTTCTTGTTGGATTGCAGATTCACCCGTGGGCCAGGTGCTGGATCCAAGAGGCTGGCAGGTTCCTCTCCTCCCAGCCCTGTAAGGAAAACCTTTGGGAAACCAGAGAGCTGTGGTCTTTAGATCTTTGCCTCTTACCAGCTCCCTGTCTCAGGACCCTCCTCAGCCTCAGACGAGTGGGTCTTTTGCCTCATCCATCAAGGTGAGGAGTTGGGGATAGACTCTTGGGTTCTTCTTTGCTGTTCCATGCAGCCAAAAATCTGGGATCCGGGGAAAAGCAGTTAATGACGTTTGGGCCCTGAGTTTGAACTCCTCAGTTGTATTGGCATCCTCTTTCACCAAGATGGCTTAGGCAGGGCTTCCTGACCTTTGTCATGCCTTAGCTGTCCTAGAAAATGAAACCCTTTTTTATAGCCACTGGGGTAAAGGACTGATGCTGCCCCATCGGTCTCTGTCCTGTCACCCTGGGGGATGGGGGAAAAATACCTGCCAGCTGGGGCCCATTGGAAGTCTGCCCATCAGCTTGGCTGATGGCATGAGCTTCCCTGGCAGGGCTTAGGGCAGATGGACAAAAGATAAAGGGCATGATATTTCTCTCTCAGATACTGCAGAATTATTTGGGATGTTTAGAATTATTTGCCCCAAGATTACCCAGAAAGTTACTGGAAGACAAGAGATGGCATCCAAGTTCCCAGAGGGCAGAGACTGAACTCAGTCGTCTTTGGGCCTGCCCCAGTGGGGGCCCCTGTAAGAACTTGTTGATCCAGTTCAAGGGCCCACCTTGGTGATTCTGAAACATGGTCTATTGGAGGAGTGGTCTGATCCACTTGACCCTTCCCACCTGGTCCTTTCATTTCTACTGCCCCAGCGCCCCCTGCACAGTGGGCGACCCCTTGTCCACCACAATTCCATTTTGTCAGGAGTGCTTCTAGGCCTGGGACTTAGCTCTCTTGCTTCAGTGAGGCAAACATCTAGGGAGCACTTCCTGGGCACTGTTTGTGGAGGGAATCAGACTTGAGACTGAGCTCCTGCTGTCAGTGAGCAGGCAGCTTATAGTGAATGAGGAGTGAGGCTCTGTGGAAGTGAGCGTGCCCAAGCAATCTTGCTAAGCGTCCCAAAGGAGGCACAGGCAGGGGGTTCAGAGGGGCAAGGACCACCTTGGGCGTATAGAAGGGACTTGTCCAGGAAGAGGGGAAGGCCCGACTGGGAGGGGGGCTTAATTAAGGCCCTGAGGAGGGGCTGAGACCCATAGTGAGGAGGGGAGCAGACAGGAGGGGAGAGTAGGGGAGGGGGATTCTGTGCCAAGGGCT
This sequence comes from Panthera uncia, assembly GCF_023721935.1. Classification (NCBI taxonomy): domain Eukaryota; kingdom Metazoa; phylum Chordata; class Mammalia; order Carnivora; family Felidae; genus Panthera; species Panthera uncia. The sequence goes on from NC_064811.1 coordinate 166,195,410, forward strand.
GTGATTTCTCCCTCCCTCATTTTCCTATCAACTTAATATTTTTCATCTCTGACACTAGAAGCCATTAGCATTGTCCTTCCAGGACTTCTGTCTCTCAGAGTGCCTAGCCCCGGCCTGATTATGGCGTGTTGTGCAGATGGATGAGGAACCGCAGAGGGAGAGAAGGGAGACAGTACTGAGCCTGGATATGCTAGATCCCATCAGATGTTTGGCACCTTCTAGAATGTAAGGTCCAGAAAAGCAAGGGCTTGGGTCTGTGACCGTCACTGCTCTATTCCTAGCTGGAATCTGGCTTATAGCAGTGCTCCATACATATTTGTGGGAGAATGAATGTGCCAGACACTCTTTCAGGTCCCGTTCCTGATTCTATGAGCAGAGATAGGAAAGGGGGATAACTCCAGGTGTGAAATCCAGGAGAAAGAAGGAGCCTAGGGAGTCCAAGGCAACATGGGTCCCAGGTTGGGGGCGGGGTAGGATTAATCATACATAAACTCAAGTGGTAATAGCCCCGTTAATTGAGTGGTAATGATCCTTGGCATTTTTCATCTTCAAAGTCAGGAACAAACTGTAATTAATACTCCAGCCACCCGGGGGCAGGGTGGGGGGTGGTGTGGAGCATCTTGAGCTGAGGCCACTCAACCCCGGGGAAACTGAGGCATTGGTGTTGAAACTGGTTAGGAGAGTGGATACAAAGCCCAGCAGAGCCCAGAATCTTCAGGGGTGCCTTGAACACATCGCAGGGTGGCCCCCTCCCAAACCCAGGCAGCTGGGGAGCCCGGATCATGAACGAGGAGGGGGTGCTGGAGACCCGGGAGGGGCAGGGAAAGGAGTTTCCGCCATGGGCCTGGCCAGGCGAATCAGATGTGGTGGTGGCTTGGCCCACGAGAGCCGGCCCAGGCCCAGGATGAGCCCAGGGTTGGCCCTGGAGTGGTGGGTGGAGCCGGGAAGGGGACCCGGGAGTCCCTGGCGCCCAATGGCAGGCCGGCTTACGGCACACTCAGCGTGAGTCACCAGCGGCTCCGAAATGCCTCCCGGTTTCCTCATCACAGTCTGGCTGCACCGAGCCCGGAGGGAGTTTTTCATTAAGGTGATTACCCTGCCGTCATTAAAGGCTGGTAAATAGCACCCAGGGACCGAGGGCGCGCGCGGCTGCCTCTGAACTGCAGCCCGGGTTCACAGGCACCCGCTGGGCCTCCTTGCCACCGGTTGGAATCCTCCGTATCCAGGGGCCAGGAGCCCGTGGCCTCGGAGTTCCCCAGAAGCAATCCCGTCGCTACGCTACCCTACCTCTCACACCGCGTTGCGTTTTCTCCTAGACCGTGATGTCCTCGAGGGACAGACAGTTCAGCGCCCGCTTACTCAGGAAAGCCTCCCCTGTGACACCCCCTCCCGGTGATAACCAAACTCCACTTCTAGGTTGCCACAATCCTGTATATCTTCTTACATTTATTTGTGTCATCCTGCGATGAGCGTCCCCTCCCACCTTCCAAACGTTCCAGAAAGGCAGGCACCCACTACTGATTGTGCGTTGTTTACCTAATGTGCCCCCCCCTCCCAGCCCCCTCTACTGCCACTTATCCTGCTACAGGTGTAGCAGGCCTCTGTGCTTCTGAATTAACAAGTCCCTGTGAGGCAACAAACTGATGACTCTGCCCCTCTGTCCGATTGCTGTCCACATTTGACAGGGATCTGTTGTGCACCTACTATGTGTCAGGAATTGGGAAGTCCTTGCTGTGGGGAGACTCGAGGCCTAGTGAGTGTTTAGGGTGGGGATGGGCGATAGCAAAAATATAGGAGGTGGTGGTAGGTGATATGAGAAAAAATAAGGAGGAAGGGAGAGCGTGAGGAGGAGTACATGTTGAGATCCTGTTTTATGTAGTAATTCTCCCCATCCTTGCATTTTGGAGCTAGCTTCAGTGCCACTGATAATAAAGTCAGAAATTAGAACATGTGGGTCTGTGCTGTAGTCTGGCTACTTTATTGTGTGCCCTCTGAAAAATTCTGAATAAGTACAATCTTTGCTTTAAAAATTACATCAAAGTCCGCTAAAGAAGGTCAGGTCTCTGAAGGCAAAGTCACTTGGTCCCTTGCCCCCAGCATCAGTCCCTCTTCCCTGGGTCAGCTTTCCTGCCTGCCACCAGGTGGCCAGAGATAAAATTCTGACAGTTCCAGAGGACGCAGTAGTTTTCAGCAGCTTCTGGGGAAGAAATGGCAGTGGGCCAAGGGTGACTGTGGCTGTGGGTACCCCAGCCCCGAATCTCAGAGCTGCACTCCCCTCTTGTACAAACCGTCTCTCAGATTGGTGGGAGAGCTTCTTCTAGACCCCAAACGAAAGAAAAAGTCGCCGCAATGGAAACTCGAACTAACCCTCCCTTCTTGCCCCACTTCCCTCCCGCGCGGTCACACTTCCGGCAGCCACCACAGGGTATTTTGGGTTCGAAAACAAAGCGTCAGATCTATTTGAGCAACTTTTTTTTTTTTTTTTTTTTCCATTGGAGTAGAAGCCCAGGGACCTGTGGCCACCCTGGGCTCGGCCACTTCCCCAGGGAACTGACGCGTTTCCCCTTCTCTGCTGAGGACCAATTTAGTAATTCAGACTGGCCACTTTTAGCTTCTCCTTTCCTTGGCCTGGCAGCAGGCGAGGTAGGGCCACTGGGAGGATGGGTGTGTGTCTGGGTGCCTTCCTTGTGGACTTCAGGGGAAGGCCTGGTTTCCCTCCTCTGCCAGAACCTCCCCCTTACCCTTCTCCAATCCCCCCACCCCTCACAAACGTGTGTGCACACACGCGCGCGCACACACACACACGCACAACGTCCACAGCCACTGCCCCAAATCCATTTGTCTGGTCCTAAGTCTACTCCAAAGGGTGCTATGTCCGTGTCACTGGTGGGCTGGTGTGTATATAGGTTGTGAACAATGTGGGTGTGCACATATGGAGACTGCATGTACATGCGAATCCTATGTTCACAACTGCCCGGGCTGAACAACATGTACACACAGCTTGTATGATGTCTAGAAAGAGCTTGGCAGAGTTGAAACCCTGGAGTGTCTAGCGGGTGCATACACCATGTGATTTTGCGTGGGCTGGTATATTTACAGTATGTGTGTGCAGGATGCGGATAGTAGAGGTGTGTGTAAGCGTGCGCACGCACGTTTGTATATGTATGGGTGGGCTGGCCTGGTTCTTGGGGTGGAGGGGGAGGAAGACAGGAGAGCTTTGGACAATGGTGACCCGTGTCCTTGTGGGCAAATGCACACAAGGTCCATCAGTGGACCAGGGTTTGAGGCCAGGGTAGTGAACTGCAGATGTGAGTGTGTACCTGGGGGACACTGGCTAGGGGCCGGCCAGTTTTCTGTCTCCCCCGGTGCCTTTACGCTTTACTTCAGGACCCTCACAGCCCTGTGAGGCCTCTCTCCTCAAGCCCCCTCTCCCTTCCACAGGCTGCCCTATTTCTTCCTGGCTCCAGCGCCTCTCCCTTTCTTACTTGTTAGCCCGCCTTCCTACCCCTGGAGCTGAGGTCCTTAGGTCTCCCAATCACAGGACTCCTGAGGGAGACCTTCCAGTGAGCAGGGCCCCATTAGGTTTCTTTTTCAGTTTCTTCCATTTTTTTTTGCGCACAACAGAGCCCCCATCGATGCTGGAGAATGGCTGAGGTCCATTGCCTTCTGTAAAGGATCTGCTGCTTTATGGTGACTCGAAAGTGCACATCCAGCTGTTTCTGTGTGTGTGTGTGTGTGTGTGTGTGTGTGAATGAGTGTGCAAGCACATGAGCGAACGTAAGGGCATGTGAGGGAGTGAAGTGAGTGGTGTGGGTGAGGGTGTATGAATGTGTAGGTGTGTGGGTAGACGGCGTCTGGACTCCTTTAAGGTGCTGCTCATGTTTGCCCTTCCGTCCAGGCCCTGAAGGGTCAAGCCCACTGTCCATTTTCTTCAGAGAATGGAAACGAAAGTGGGAACTCAACGCCTTGCTGTGCTGCCTTTCTGATAAGTTCAGCCTCTTTCCTCTGAACCCTCTGCTCCCTGCCCAGGTGACTTATGCCAGTGGGGCAGACTCCAGCTTGTGAGGAATCAAGGAAGTGCTTCTGTGTCCTGCCCTCATTTGGAACATGTCAGGAGGCTCTGTGGCCACTGGGTGCAGACACAGGGCCGTGTGCTTCTCCACCTTCCCTCCACCAGGCTCTCTGAATGGGCTTCCTCCTGCCTGGATCTGGGGAAGATGAGCTCTGTTGCTGGTTGTTGCTTCTGGGAGCAGGTTCTCCTGAAATCCCAAGGTCTTTAGCTCCCCAGACTAAAACCTTTTAGTTTGGCCCTCCTGGTAGGGACTTCTGCAGCCAAATGCATTTGGCTCCTTTTTATTCTCAATCCCAAGGTTCTACCTGGTTCTGGTGGCTTCCTCTCACCTATCCCCACTCCTATCCGGCCAAAGGGACAGTAGTAGTGGCTTTTTCTACCATTCCCCAAAATAGGCACATAGAGTTGCAGAATTTTCAGCTAGAGGGGACCTCAGGAAACACCCATCCCAAGCTATTTTATAGATGAGGAAAGTGAGGCCCAGAGAGGCCAGCTGACTTGTCCAGGCTCACACAGCAGTGAATGGTACTAAAATCAGGTCCCTACATCCGACCAGATGGCCATGCCTTTCTTTTCTATTTCCTTCTTTTTCTGCCTCTTTCTCTTCCTTTCTTTTTTTAATCAAAATATTTCCTTTCTTCCCTTTGAAATGTCCTCTTTGTGTTAAGCAGGACAACTTGTGTCTGGTGGCCCCAAGGTGGCACTGAGCCGAGACCTCTGTCCTGGCTCAGTTTTCTTCAAGTCTTTTCCAAAGGCTTTTCTCTTTCCTGGTCCCTCTCCCACCAGGATGCTAAGGGGGACCCTGTGTCCCCCTCTCCCTGAGCCAGACTATTCAGCTCCTGTTTTGCCTTCTGAGTACTCAGAAGGCAAATGGGAACCCTCAAGGAATTGGCTCCTCTCTAGAACCTTAGTTTCCTAATCTCGAAAATGGAGCAAGGGTCTCTGAAGGGGGAATATGGGCATTTGTGTATATATGTACATGCAGGAGGGTGTGTGTGTGTGTGTGTGTGTATGCATGCCTCACGTGTCTCCAAGCAGCTCCTGGGGGTAAATGGGAAGGTTAATTAGCACCAGGATGAAAGGTGCTGTGGGATAATTACAGGTAATATCAGGATGGCCAGGAGGGTGGGGCAAAAGGCCTTAAACTTGGGCAGGGGGTGGGCAGCCCCTAGCCCCATTCCTGCAAAGTGCATCAGACACCGGGGGGGGGGGGGGGGGGGGGGCGGTAGGAAGGAGCATTCTGAGTGAAGGGTCTTTGTCTTTACAGAGAAATGCTTGTTAGTTGCTAAGAAACTGGGCTGTCTTCCCTGATCCGAGCCTCCCAATGTTTCGCTGAGCTTGGGAGGGGGATGCTGGGCTGGGGCTTGAGGATCCCTTGGCAGTCAGCCCTTTCCCTGGGGCCACTGAGACTCAGATGGGCTCTTGGGAAGGACTCTCATCTGGGGAGGGTGGCTCTTTCTCACTACCCGAAGCCACACTACTTGCTCTGGCCCAGGTGGGGAGCAGAGCAGGGGAGTGGAGGCAGGGAAGGAGAGGAAAACACGCATTTACTCAACAGCCTGCATGCCAAGCACTGCGCCTGGGTGCCTTGCCTGCTATCTCATTTAACTGTTGCAACAGATCTTTAGGAAAGGCACTTATTTCCATGGTTTTTTCATTATACTGGTTTTTTTTTTTTTTTTTTTTGCAGTTGAAACAGGTCCAGAATAGTTGAGTAAATTCCCTGAGGTCACAGAGCTATCAATGGTAGAGATTCTAAGTGAATTTAAGTCTGCTAAGTAAGAAAAGGTTTTAAACTACACCACTTAAAGCATCTACCAGGCTTTCCTTCTCTCCCGTGGTTTCTCAGGGGTAACCTGGACCCACCATCACCACCACCACTGCCATCATCATTATCATCATCGTTGTCACCGGGAAGTCTTCCCATATGGCCTTCCCTCCTTTTCCACGTCTCTCCCTTCCCTGAGAGCAGTTTTCACACAGGTGAGTTTCTTGGGGAGACGGGTGATTCAATGCATTGAGGGCGGTAAACCGTTGGGGTAGCTGCCTTGGGCAGGTGGTGGTGGGGGGTGGGTGGCAGACCAGGCTGTTGCCGTGAACGTCTAGGAGCTGGCCCTCCTCACAAATCACACTTGGTCTAGAATAGCTGAAGCTGGGGGTAGGGAAGATGCTGGGTGAGACTCCCCTTAAATTCTTCTGAAACTCCCAGCCTTCCTTCTGCCCCACCTCACTTCTGAAAAAATAGAAGGTCTGGCCTTTATTTTATGTAGCTCAGAGAGTAAAATGAGAGCACTGCTTATCTCTGAGTACCTAGCGTGAGAAGGCTTAAGTTAACACCAGATGCCAGTGCTACTAGTTACGGAACAGGGAGTGCGTTCCTCAACTTAACCAGAATGTCAGTTTCCTCATCTATAAAATGAGAAGAGCAACAGCTATGTTATTAGGTTGTGACAATGGAAGGAGAGAATCTGCGTGAAGGCAGGGAAGCAGGGCAGGAATGCGTTAAATGCGATGCCACTTGTTAGGGCACAGTGTCTGGCATGCAGAAAGTGCTCAACAAACACTATCTGATAATAATGATGATAATAATAATGTCAGTTCTCCTACCCCTGCAAAGGGCTCACTAACAATGCTCCCTTACATCTTTCTTAACTGCTTCATTAGAGATCTCGAAGCAATCTACATGCTCATTTTGTTTCTTCCTGGAGGAGGCAGTGAAAAGAAAAGGGGGAAGAGGCCCAAAGTCTTGTGCAGGCAGAGAACTGAGTCAAGGGTGACTTTTCCAAGATGTCCCTGGCCTCTAGGTTTCCCTTTCCTGACACTGGACCTCCTTCTCCGTGGCTTTCAGGGGCCATCTGGCAGGGCTGGCTTCAGCCTAGAGCCTGGGCCAGCTTTGTTCTTTTTTCACGTTTTGGGGCCAGGAGGGTGGGGGTCTCTCCTGCAGTTGAACTCAAAGCCCAAAAAACCAGGAGAAAAGAAGGGGGGGGGGAGGAAGGAAAGCAAGCCGATAATTTCCTCGAAGGATAAACATCCGATTTTTTTTCCTCACCCAAAATAAACATGCTAGCCACAAGGAATTAAAAGCAGAAGAGGGGAGGATGTGTCTCGATTTGGGGCTGCTCTAGCAAGCTGACCTGCTATTTATCCTGGCCTTGGGCACCAACGGGAGCTGCCAATTACACTCCAGTCCTGGTGGGGTGGGGGCTGCAGGGAGAAGGGCTCAGGAGTGTGAGGTTCACGCACACACCCAGAGCGTCCCTTCCGAGGCTGCCTGCCGTGACACTGCACATGGACACTTCCCTTTGCTTCTCCTTTTAGCGCTGCCGACAAGCTTGCCTGCCAAGGTGAAGAGAACGGGGAGTTCCTACTGCCTGGGCTGGCATCAGAAGGCCCTTCGACAGAACACGACTTTAGTGTCCATCACCTAGATGGGAGCCAAATCCATCAATGGTGGGAGGAAGCATGGTCCGGTTCCCTTCACAACCTCAGTCTCCCACCTCATCTCGTCCTTCAGAGCCCCACCACTAAAATCCTCTAACTAGTTAAGATATGCTCAGCTGGGCTGAGTGGCTGGCCGGGGCCCCTCTGCCTTCCAGCCTATGTGGGGCATGGCTCTAAGAAGGCAACAGCCCTGTGTCCAGCTGCAGCCTGCCTCTTTCATCTGGGGATCTCAAGGCACCTTGCACACATGAATCACCAACATTGCTGTATTCTGGCCAAGGAGAGCGGGGGCTATTAACTCTTGGAGGGAAACTGAGTGTGGAGGCGCAGTGAGGGGGTGGGGGTGCTGAGGGGACTGGAGCTGGGGGTGGGGGAGTCGAGGAACTTGAGTTTAGCCTGGGAACGAGACCGTAGCAAAAGAGGTACCTCCAAGGGGACCCTGGGTGGGAAAGCCACGGGACCTTCAGAGGACATCCAGGGGAGTTAGGGGACGAAAATCCTTTCCTTGCAGACACCAGGGAGTTTCTTCAGAGTTTTCTGAAAGCACAAATCAGATTAGACTCGTTCTTCCCCTCCAATCTACTTATTTTATTGTTCAGTGGTTTCCCATTGCTCTCAGAGTACACTTTGAAACTTTAGCATGGCTGCGAGGCGTGGCATGGTCTTTGCCCATCTGTCCAGGTGGCCACACTACAGGCCTGGAAGATGCCACGCATGCCCCTGCCAGCCACGGGAGCTCGGAGGTAGTGTTCCCTCTCTTTGGCACGGTCTCCGGCACCCATCCCCATTCACAGTTAACCCCTACCACACTTTTCAGCTCTGAAGTTAAACACCACTTCCTCTGACAGGCCTCACCTGAGCCTTGACCATGCCCCCTCCACCACAAAGCAGGTCCCTTCATGCCCTCATAGCACTTGGCACATTTGTTGTAATTTGGTTGTGGTCACCTGATGAACCTTTCCCTCCCATCCTGGACTGTAAGCTCCATGAAGCAAGCCTTAGGTTTTGCCTACCCTGTTCCCATATGTATCCCCAGCATCTAGTGGAAGAGGTCAGGCACATACCTGGTGCCAATACCTGTTAAATGAATGATGCTGAATTGTTAGAGTTGGAATGGACCATGGTGACAAACCAACTGCCCCAACTCTCCTTCCTACCTCGATTTCACAACAGAGGAAGCAGATTAGAGAAGATAGGTGATTTGCTCCAGGTCACACAGTGCCTCAGTGACAGGTGAGGCCTAGGGACCCCCACTTCCTATCCATTATATCCCAGCACCACCCGCACCCCACACACTTGCATTTACAGCAAAGCCCCAGGTTCCTAGTGCTGGACATCGATTGATTTCTTCTTCTTAGTTTTTGAAAGAGAACAGGTTAGGAAGCAACACATCCAGCCAGTAAGCCCTGGATGATTTTTTTTTTTTTTTTAATTTGGGAGAGAAGGGGTTCCATGCCCAGACCATCACTGATGGGCACTGTGGACACACACACCTGCAACACAAAGCCTGATGTCTGGCCGGCAGTTAACTCTGTTTGGGTTTGTCCGTGGGCTCACTGCTTCCTCCTGCGGGAGGCTGGTAATTTGGGGAATCCTGGTAATTTTCAGTCATGAATTGGGTGCTCGCTTCGGGTTCACTCAGGTGGAAGCGGTTCAGGAATTTGTCCATCTTCCAATTGCCTGGAAGGACAGACCAGAGGAAGGCCGTGAGAGAGAACCATGGCCTGGGAGCGGCAGGGCCTGACAGGGAGGCCGCTCTGAGGACGTGGAGGCCTCAGCAAGTAAGGACCTTGGCCGTTGGGCCGTGGGGGGGCAGAGTGCCCAGGTGCTTCTGGCTCCTAGCTGGATGTTAGCAGAGTGTCTGGGAAGAGACTACTCCCCAGGGAACAATGAGGAGTGAATCTGGACTGGTTTCCTTCCCCAGGGCCCTTTATTTGGCATGACTCTGCCTTCTCACATGCGGAAAGATGCCCCATTGGGTGGGCTACCCACTGTCTCCACCCACCTCTCTTTTTCTGCGGGCTCTCCTCACCCCAAGACTGAGGCCTTAAAGGCTTCTTGTCTTCACACGTGGTCACCCCAGCTGCTGGGGCTGAGGCCGGCCCCAGTGTCTGCGTCAGTCTTTCAACCTCCTCCCCAGATCCCTGGCTGTGGCTGAGGTTGGGGGGGCAGGGCACATGGCTAGGGCTCTCCCTCCTCCTGAGCACCTGGATCCTGCAGTATGGTTAAGAAGTCCCCGGCTGGTGCCCAGGTGCTCCTCAAGGAGAGAGAGCACAGGGTTGTGTGTGTGGGGGGGGAGGGGCCTCTTCTGGGGCAAGTGTGGACAGGCCTAGAAGCAGGGCAAGGAGGGCGCAGCCCGGGGCACTGGGGAGAAGCTGTGGAAAGTGGTCACAAGCATATTCCCACGCTCTGTTTCCCAAACCCTGGGCCTCAGGCACCCTCTGTGCATGACTGCCAGCTACAACACAGGATGCCCACTGTAACCTGAATTTGAGAGAAACAACTAATTTGTAAGTATGTCCCACATACTCATGGAATTTACTCAAAAATTCATTCCTTGTTTATCTAAGATTCATATTTAACTGGGCATCCTGTATTTTTTTCTTTTTGGTGTGTGAGGGGTAAATTGACCACCCTTCCCTGAGTGGAGGGAGTGCTCAAGGAAGACCTTGCCTGGAGCAGAGCTAGGCAGTGGACAGGTGGAGGAGAGTAATCTTTAATGCACAGGGGCGAGGGTTGCAGCCTGGACAGAGCTGCCCATCTACCCGCCTGTGGTCCTCTGTCTGGACCCACTACCTTTTTTTTTTTTTTTAAGTTTATTTATTTATTTTGAGAGAGAGTGCAAAAGCAAGGGAGGGACAGAGAGAGAGAAAGAATCCCGAGCAGGCTGTGCACGGTCAGCACAGAGCCCGACGCGGGGCTCAAACTCACGAACCATGAGATCATGACCTGGGCTAAAGTCAAGAGTTGGACTTAACCGACTGAGCCACCCAGGTACCCCCACCCACTACCCTTTTTTAACAAGGAAGAAAGCAAGTCCCTTGATGTGCTGTTACTCCACTTATCATCCTTTCCTCCCCACACCACCCCGCAGGGGATGTTTGCATTTCAAAGAGGTTTTCAAGGAAAACAAAAATGTTTTAATCCAAAGAAACAAGACAATAATAAGGATAATGCAAATAATAATAATAATAGTAATAACACATCCATATAGCGCTTCCTATGTGCCAGAAACTCCATGCATATTCATACACTTACTTAATCCTCATAAGGGGAGACGATTTTTATCCCCGGTGCTCACATGGGAGGATGGGGCACAAGATGGGGTTCCAGTGAGAATGCTTCTTAGGGGCAATGATGGAGGGAAGGGCCTCTTCATGCTCCCTTAGGTCCGATCTGGTGACTCCATGCTCGGATTCGGGAGAGATGCTGGGCCCTGGGAGAGTCTCTCCTGGGGGTAGGCTGCTGGGTGACAGGTGGGCAACTGAGTGCTGTGGGGTCTTCCACCAGGAGGCGAGGTGGGGAGGCACTGGCCTGGTGGCCTTCACACCCAGGGAGCCTGGGAAAGTGCGTGCAGGTGTGTATGTCTGTACATGCATGCATGTCTATGCATGTGCAAGCCAGGAAAAGGGCTCATGGGTGAACTGGTGTGTGGCAGGCATGGGGACAAGGGGGCCTTCCCCACTGAGTAGCGCAGGAAGAAACCTTGGTGGCCAGGAGGGAATTGAAACTCTCATCACGAGATCAGGGCAAGTTGGTGGAAAGAAATCCCCTGCACCCCGAGGGAGACCTCGCTCCCCTGCTGCAGATTTGCTCTTCCCTAATTCAGAGGACTTCTCTTGATTGAGCTTGGAGTGCCCTGGGAGCCTCACAGCTCCTTCCCGGTCACATGTCCGACAATGCTGTGGTTCTTAGGCAGCTCCTCAAACCAGGCCCTGTGTCCCTCAGGAGAGTGGGTACAGGCTGCTGGCTGCTAGCCTCCTGCTGCCTCCTCCCCTGGTTTGGCTGTGACTCCTCACGCCCCCGTTTCCTGCCACAAAGGGCAAGAGGAACTGACCCTTTGCAAGTTCTAGAAGGAAGAGGGGTGAGTCAGGCCCTCAGGGGTGTGTGTGTGTGTGGAGAGATGGGGAGCTTGGAGGCTGTGGCTTCGTGGTCACCATTTGGAGGAAAGTCCCATCCTGTATGGCACTGCTCCGATCCTGGAGCTGCAGAGAAGCTGCTGCCATGCAGGAAGAGGGTGGTGATGCTGGCTGTGCTCAGGCCACTCCCCTTGGACCCTGGGGCCACCCAGGATGGGCTCTTCCTGGGTCCAGGGCAGGGGTAGTGAGTGTACTGCAAAAGGCTCTGTGGCAGGAGGGAGAGAGGAGGAGGATGTCTGACGCCTGTTTCCTGAACCACCCAGTGGTTGGAACATAGGCCGGGTCTCCTCAGGGCGGGACTGCTGCACGTGATGTGCCCATTGTTCCCTGCGCAACCATAGGGCACACCGTTCTCGTTCCGAAAAACTAGAGGCTGATCTCTTACCCACTGGTTGGGGCTGATAGGGAAGATGTTGGCGATGAAGGATGTTAGATGTTACAGATGTTCCACAAATGGGCCAAGGGGAGTGAGTGCTGGGTCAGCTTACCTAAAGCTGTGGGGCGGAGGTGGGGGGAGGTTTCGGAGCCACTACTGTGTGCCTGATCTCCCCTAGACAGTGTCTTCAACACCTGGGAGAGGGGCTCTAAGCTTTCAGTTACTCATCCTCTGCCCCTGAGTCCCAGGGGCAGCAATGGCTGGAATGTGTGGGAATTGCCCTGGGGCAGGTGCTGTAGTCACTCTCTGCCCCCAGCTTCCCCAGTCTGTGGGGGACTGAGAAATATTCTCCTAGGCCAGCCCCTCCCCCTCGGAGGACTTGTGGGCATGGGATGGGTGACTCCTCTGCTGGAATGTGCGAACTCTGGGCTGAGGGGAGACTGACAGCCCAACTGGGAGCCGCTGCCTGGTGTCCGCTAGGCATGGGGGGGTATACTGGATGGAGGCCCTGCTCTTGTCCTCAACGGGTTTATAATAGAAGACAATGAACCCTGGACTAGTAACAAGCTAGGCCTTCTCAGGCCTTCTCTTGGCCAGCAGCACAGCTTTGCAGCTCCTGGCGGATGGGGTCCCATCCTTAGCTTCGCCCTCGTCTCTTCAGCGGATCTACTCTTAGGCCTTCCCAGTAGCACAGGGCAGTGTTCCCTGTGTGTCCTACCTGTAGCCCAGGGACATTTCCCACATGACTTGCCATTTGGTCCTCCTGGGGCCCTCAAGTGTTTCCTGCTCAGCCTGGCAAGTGGGGGCTGGGAAGCCCCCACTGGGAGGGAGGCCTCCACTCCTGTGGCTGGAGAACAAGGGGGTGGGGTCCTGAGACTTGGGCTTGGCCTCCTCTGAGCTGTTTTGTGAGTTGAGCTGCTGGGGCCTCTACTGGCACTGAGTGGCCCTGTCTCCCAAGGCGGGTGAGGTGTATCTAACCAAGGTGGCCACCCTCTTCCCTGTCCCCCACCCCTGACTCTCCCCCTAGGGGACAGTGGCCCCGAAGAAAAAACAAAAATTGAACGCCAGCCTAATAACCGCCCCATCGTGCGCCTGGCTCAGGTCTGTAATTTGTCTGGCTCTTCGCAGGGCTGGCTGCAGTGATAGAGGCACTGATGCCTTTCTGCTGAGATTAATGATGTCCTGGTGGTGGTAGGCGGGAGGCCCGGGCCTCTTATTTTTTGTGCCACTAAATGACATCCAGAGACTTCCACTCAGGAGCTGAAAAGCCCTCGTTCCATCACATCCAATTACTCCTGGAGAATATTTGCTGAGTGGCTGATCCTGCTGGCTTGAGAGGCATGGGGCAGAGGGGACCACTTTGACTTTGGCAGGAGTGAGAGGGTGGGGATGCTGGGGGGGGGGGGTGGTTCTGAGGTGGGGAGCGGTCACCCAGCTCCTCTGGAGCACTCGGGAGGATTGGAGAGTGGAAGTGCAATTCCTAATTACCCGGGGAAATGGATCACCCAGGATGTCCCCCTTGGTCCTGAGGCTGGGGCTGGGGGTGGGGAAGGGAGCAAGAGAGGAGGCTCAAACCTGTCAGTTTAAGCTTCCGCTGCTCCATTCCAGTATTTGCTGGTGGTGGCTGGCTGGAACTCTGGGTGAAATTTGGGGATTATCTGTGGTTTCCTGCTGATCTGTTCAATACCGCTTTGGACGACTGATGTTTGGCTTGACTGGGGCGTGCTTCCTGAAGAGGGCTGCCTGCGGCCTGTGGAGGTTGCAGGCAGTTCCTAGCCAGGGTGCCTGTCTGAGAGTTGCCCAGGATGGCCCCATCTGGGCCACCGCCAGGCCCCCAGTCCTACCCGCTCTGCCAGGTGGGTGGGGCCCCACTGCCTGACACAAGCCCACACAGTGATTCAGGGGCTGGGCCTGGGGCGGGGGGGGGGGGTGGGTTCTGGGGCCTGGCCAGGTGAACCACCATGGGAGGTCATGGCAGGGGGTAGGGGCTGTTTTGCAGTGGGCTGTGTGTGTTTGTGTGTGTCTGTGTGCGTGTTTGGGGATGGTCTGCAGGCAGGGCACTCTTCCTTCTACGTTTGCCTATACCATGTACTTCTAGCTCACTGCCACCAGGCCTGTGGATTTTCTCCCAGCCTCAGTTCCTCTACATCAATGCCTCCTACTGTTGACACTTCTCGGAGTTCTGCTGCATTCCTGCCCTTGGCCTGTGTTTTCAAACATTTCCCCACAGTGCCTACTGTTTCAATCACCCATGGTGCCCCTCAGGCCTTTAGAGGCCACAAGCAAGCCTTAAATCCCACTCTGTGGCAAGCCTCAGCCCATCCCTCCTCTCTGACCTCTATGGGTGGGTGGCTCACCCAGGAGCTGCTCAGTTCAGGTGTCTGTGATGCTGGGGAGTGGGTTATGGCTGCCTGGTCCAGAACCCAAGGACCCTTCTCTGCCCCTCCCAGAGACGCAGTCTCTCTGCAGGCCTCCAAGGCTGCCTCGGTAAGGAGGTGTCCGAGACTGGTGTGGCCTGTTAGCTCCCTTGGTGCTGTGGCACCATCCTGGGCTCACTGCCTTGGAGATGCTTCTGGAACAAGCTTTGGCATGTCATCTTGTGGGGCAGTGAGGGGATTTCCCCCGCTCACTCGAGAGAGGAGCTTGAGGCCGTGAGGCCGGCTCGTGACACCTCTGGGCCAGGTGGCTGAGGTGTGGCACCACACAGGCCATAGCTCGGCAGGACTTTTAGTGTCTACACAGTGCTTGGCTATCACCTTCTCCAGGGAGGGGGTGTGAGGGGACGCTGCCTTGGGTGGCTGCTGCTGCTGGCCAAGGACACTCAGGACTCCAAGATAGACTTGCTCTTTCTTTGTTCCCACACCAGGGCCCAGGTGGTCTGGGTGAGGAGAGAGAGGGGTGAGGGTGAGGAATGTGGGTGAGTAAGTGATAGGAGCAAAGAGCCTCGCCCCAGGAGTCAGAAGAAAGGTAATTTGCTTTTAACTGTGGACCCTTGGTTGACCAAGCCACTCACTGTGCTGGGTGTCAGTTTCCTTATTCGCCTGGCAGAAGGAATGGCTACTGTCCTGGTCGCCCTACAGGATCCAGCCAGGGAGGAGCAGGGCAGGCTGGTGGAGAGGCTGGGCACAAGTGGTCCTGCCTGCCCACCTGGTTGGGACAAGGAGGATGTGAATGCCAAAACTCATCTGTGGACACGGTGCTCACAGAGGCGGCTGTCTTTCCGGGTGTTAAAGGAAGCTGACGATGACTTGAATATGGGGGTGTGAGAACGTGCAGCTGTGTGTGTGTGTGTGTGTGTGTGTGTACATGGGTGTGTCCCATACACAAACATCCTCATTGACTGAAATTTCACAGGGGGCTGAGCACAGGGACAGGTGGTAAAAAGGAAACATATGGCAGAGGTGAGTTCTTCCCTCAAGGAATTTATAGTCTCATGGTGGCAGTGAGGCCTGTGCAAGTGAAAAATGGTTAATACAAAAGAGATAAAAGCAGGTGACTAAGGAGGCAAAACCAAGTGTTACGGAGCATGTGGAGACGGACAGCAGCAGGGGAGGGCAGGGTCCTGTCGGCTGAGAGAAGACTGCCCCGTGGGAAGGCACGATGGGGCCATCAGCAAGACTCATATTCTGCAGGGGGGGCGGGGCCACCAGGCTTGGGGAAGGGGAGAAATGGTGAGCCCTGATCAGCAGCAGGCAAAGGGGGAGCATGGTGGGCACTGATGGGAACTAAGCAGGAATTAGTGGGCATGTGGCAGCGTGTGGTATAGAAGGGTGCATGGATGAGGTGCGAATCAGCGCTGTCTGTGGGCTCTCTTCAGATATGGCCCCTCAACTCATTCGGTTGGTTCCTCTACAACGTGGAAGCCACCTGCCGAATCCAAGGCTGCTGTGAGGCTGATGCGCAGGCAAACCGTCATGAATCACAGATGAGCCCAGAGGCCAGATTGGGCTTTGGGCATACAAGGTGGAGGGGAGAGGGATTAGAGCTGGGTGAGAGGGGTTGGACAGAGGTACAAGTCCAATGTGTTACAGGCCCAAATTTAGGAAGGGACGGTGTGGCCTTTGGGACAAATGTCAGTGAAATTGGGCCAGCCATGGTCAGAGGGCATCAGGTCAGGTTCTTTCAGCTTCACTCTTGTTCCCTGTTTGGGATGTGGTCATGCTTGAGCTATCTGACTATCTCCCTTCACTAGCTCTGTGAACTCCCAACTGTCCACAGGGTTACACCGGGTGACACCATGCATCCATGGGAACACCGACCTGGTCCACATGGCTCAATTCTGTGCCCACAGCACTTAGAACACTGCCTCACACACATTCGGCACCTACTGTCATCCCAACGAATGCAGAGGGCATGTGTGAATCGTGCCCAGCATGGAGGGGAAAATGGCGGGGAGAAGGAGCTGTGTAAAGGCAGGAGGAATGGGAAGGCAGGATTTCATAAACTAGAAGAAAGTTGGCTTGCCCTTCCAGGGCCTGTGCTGTGGTCCTGGCAGGCCAATATCTGATTGAAGGCCTCCATCCAGAAGTGTGTGGAGTTGGATAGGTTCTTCAAGACTGGTCACTTGCTCCCTGCACTTGTCCCGCAGAACTCCAAGGTGGGGGGAACTCGGTAAGCTGGGAGCAAATCTGTTATGGGTCATTCAGTGGTAGACCCAACTAGTCCAACCCCTTATCTTGAGGATATAGAAATTGAGGCCCAGAGATGTGAGGTGGCTTGTCCAAGGTGACACATGGATGTCAAGATATCCCATTTGTTGATCCTATAGATGTTGTTTTGAGGTCACGGAATAAAGAGAAACCCTGCGGAGGGTTTCAGCCCCTGGCACTGAGCAATGTTCCCTGGCCCTCACGGTCCTACAAATTCAACTAGAATAATGTCGCACATGCTTCTCAACCTAAACTGTCATCCACACCTAAGTCCTAGGGAGGAAAGGATCCAGTAGGACTGGCTCAGGTCAACTACCCTTCATGGATGCCTCTCTACCTGGCTCTTACACACCCACTTTCCCTTCCAGTCTCTGGAAGCTGTTCCTGCCTGTGCATCCAGAAAACACAAGTGGTTGGTTACAGCACATATATCCTAGGACTCCCCTGTTCCTCCGAGGACGCCTTCCCACGGAAAGAAAACTAGACCAAAGTGAGCCCTAGGGCCTGTGCTCCTTGGCTCCATATCCTGGTCTCCTGGGGGCTGGTCCAGCCTGGGGCTCCATGAGTCCCCAAGCGCTGTGCGGGTGCTTCAGAGAGCGCCTGGCCTTGGACTTCTGACAGTGTGCAAGGGCGGCTTCTACGTTTGCCACGCCCCGTGGGTTCATCTGGGCATGCATCTCCACACCTTTGGTGGTCTCCTGTGCCCTTGTTCCTCTCCGGCCTGCCCACCACTCCAGCGTAGTCACCTCTAAAGAGGGGTTGCTGTGTGTTACTTCTCCCATGGGCAAGACCTACTGGCACTTCACGGCACCCACCAAGGTCAGGCCTCTGCTGGGCTTGCTCCTCACAAGGGGTGCTCCTTCTCACTTTTCCAAAATAATCGTTGCATCTGTGGTTCTCCAGCCCAGAGCGCCTTTTCTCTTTCACTCAAGGATTCAAATGGCCTCCTTCTCCCAGGCCCAGCCCATGCCGCACCTCTTCCATGTAGCCTCAGGGCCATATAGGTTTGTAGATCATCTAGATCCAACCCCTCATTTTCTAGATGGGGGAACTGAGGCTCAGAGAGGGTAGTTGAATTGCTCAAAAGTCAAATCACTAGCTGGAGACTGGAAATACAGATTTCCTCACCCTGCAGTAAAGTACCTTTGCACTGTTCCCAGCTGAAGAGGGTGTGTCTTCTGGAAGAGAAGGGGATCTTAGGAAGGTATGGACTATCCCTAAATCCACTCGATCTCCCGTTGTCCTTACAGCCAGAAACACACAATTAAGTGCTTAATTATAAGCTGCTCTGCATTGTTATATAAGTGTTTTCAAAGTAGACTGTAAGCCCCCTGAGGGCAGGGAACATTCCCTGTGCTATGTGATCCTATCCTCTCCTAAGCTGCTAGCACAGTGCTAGACACAGGAAGGTGTCCTATGATGGGACGGGTACCCTGACCCATCTGGGAGGATGATTTTCCCACCTCCATCTCGGGTGGCAAGCAAAATGACACAGAAGCCAAGGGACCCTGCCCAGATGCGAGTCCAGTTCCTAAGTTTTCACGTAAAGGGAGGGGGCTGTGCACAAGAAACTGTGGTTTTGGCAAAGATTCAAAGGGACTGATGGTGGGTGTCAGGCCGCATAGGTTTAGAGCTTCCTTGCCTGCTGCCAGTGTCACAGGAAGGGCACACCAGCCACTGTGTTTTCTGGAGGACGGGTGGAACCTGAGGACCCCAGCCACGGTGGACGGCAAGTGTCTTTGCGGTAGGCACCTCCTTTCTCCCTTTGCCCCCTTTCATGCTCCTCCTGGCTTCACCTACTGCTCTCTCCTTCCCCTCCCACCCCGCCCCTCAGAAAGCACTTGGTCTTGCCGGAGCCTCCTTCAGGGGACAGTCTGAGCATTATCCTAGCCCAGGGTGGGGGCATTGTGATCTTGATGTCTTAACAGTGGGACTCAGGCACGCCTTACTTTGTGAGACTTGTACTCTTGGGGGACCGTCGTGGGCTCAGGTGCCAGTTCTCAGCCCTCAGAAAGCACAGTGCCTGGACTGGTGTAAGGGGGCTCATGACGTCTTTGGCGAGAGTGATCCAGGGAACTGGAGAAATTCATCTTGGCTTGGGCAAGATACATTATTGTTTTCCTTTTCTCTCTGTATCCAAATTTGAAAGCGTGTCTTTGGGAAAGCGGTTTAAAACAGATTTACAGATTGGCAAGATGCTGAGGGCACCTGGGAAGGGTTCACCAGTGGAAAGGTTGCACCAACTCTGCTTTCAGGGCAGCCCGGAGCCTTCTGTGATTGGTGGCTCCTGCTCAGCACACCTGAAGGCCTCCTTCACTCAGCCAATACCTTTCGGGGCTCCACTTTCCTCTCCTCTGGGGCCTTTGGGCAACAGGCTTGTAACAATACCTTTCCTGGCTTCCCAGTGGGTGGAAGTTGGTCAAGGTCACTGGGTGAGAGCAAATGGCTGATGACATCCACCCGCCCACTCACCTTCCTGCCAGCCTGGGGGATGTGCTGTTTGCACTCCCAAGATGGCATCTGTGCATTCCACATTTTCTTCCCTTCCCCCAAATGGGGGAGGTGATAGAGTGCACAGAGATACTTTATTTCCCATTTTCCTGGAGAGAAATCTAAAGCTCAGTGAGGGGTCATGGCTCACACAGGGTCAGGTGAGTTGCCTGAGGCATGGCAGTGTCCAGATGTCCATGAGTCTTCCTTCCTGCTCCCCAGCTTTGGTTGGAGGGGGACCAAGGCCACCTTCAGTTAGCCATCAGGAGGCTACGGGGAGTGGATTCTCTCCAGGAGGCCAGAAGGGCTGCTCAGAGAAGCTAGTGGAAGGGTTATGGCTGGGAAGTTTTTGCCCCACCACTGTGGCAATACTGGGCAGACAGAACAATTAATGACCAACGAAGACAGACTGGCAGGGTGGCATTCCAGGGCCCTCTTGCCCAGATCAGACTCAATTAGAGCGTACAATTACTTGCAGAAGTGCTGTGGGGTAGCTGCCTGCACATGCCATTCAAGGCTGAATGGGGGAAATGGTTCTCTACCTGGCTCCGGGCCAGCTAAAGCCACCATCGTGATCTGCGGGACTTACTTATGGGGGGAGAACACATCTGATGTTAAAATCTTTAGGACACTCATTCCAGTCTACTTTCAAGAAACACTACCCTTTGACTCCGGCCTCCAAAGCTCATGGGTAAGGAGTCAAGGTCCCAGCTTCCCCATTAATGCACAAAGCATCCACTTCCACCCCAGAATTTACACTGGCTTTGACAGATGGGGAGGCCTTACCTCGAGTTTTGTTTTCTTTGGAATGGAGAGAGATGTTCTGTCCTTCCTGAAGATAGACGAAGAACTGGTAGCGGTGGAAGCCACTTTGTGCTGGTGGGGAGGGAGGCTGGTAGGCTAGGGGCAGAAGAAGGACAGAGGATGGGCCCCACACCCCACAGAGCCCAGAGACCCCTGGCTCTTTTCTCTCAAGATAATTCTTTATGCCTTCCATGGTCCCCACTGACCTTCCTGGGGTCCCAGCCGGGGGCTTACCCCACTGCAAACTACTAGGATTTATCTTTCGCAGGATCTCATCTTCAGTAGTTTCCTTTAGGAAACACCTTATTTTGGGTGGTGGTGGGAGGAGGAGGAGGAGGAGGAGGAGGAGGAGGAGGAGGAGGAGTGAGCTGCTTGAAGGTCTTGGGCACTGGTGGGACTCCTGGGCCTTACTTGGCTGGTGGGTGTTGGTGTTATCCCTTTGCTGTTTTAGTCTATCCTGATGGATTTCCTGCCTCAAGAGAAACCCATCTTCCTCTGTGAGAGTGTTTGGCAGCAGATTTTTATTTATTTTTTCAGCATTTCCTTATGAACTCAATTCCCAAAGAAGCCAATTTCTTGGCTGGATCCGGAGGATCTGGAAGTGGTTACGGGGGTGGGTGGGACTCGGTTCAAAGGTTTGATCATGGAAGTGTAGGATCTGGGTGCTCGGGGCACTGGGAGCCCACTCAGGCTCTTCCGGAGGAGAAGGCCCATCTCCCTCCCCTTTGCCCTCGGTGCAGGAGGCAGATCTTTTTCTAAGGTAGGGGGGTAGTGGGGCGGGGACATCTCTCATTCTTTCCCCAAGTCTATGCAGGGGTTTTATGGGCCAGACTTTTGCGGTTGGTTCCAGTGGGGCCTCCTGCCAAACCGTGTGCCTCTGCCTCCTCCCCTTCGCCTCATCTCCCTTTCTAAAGAGCCAAGAATCTTCCTGGGGGTGGGTGGGGATGGAGTGTTTGCAGCGAGGATGCTGGTGGGAGGGAGCTTGGTTCTTTATGGTCACCTCCCTCTCCTGGTCATTAGACAAGAGGGACTCGCCATTTGGAGCTGTTGGAATTGTTCCTCATGGTGCACTTCCGGCCACTGGGGCCTCCAGCACGCTCGTAGCTAGGGGAATTCCTGACTATTCATCTCTCCCTGAGTTTTTGGTTGCAGATCTGATACACGCGTGTGTTGTGTGCGTGTGCGCACGCGTGCATGTGTTCAGAGTGAGCACAGCACAGGGTGTGCCAGGAGCCCTGTGAGTTTGTATGACTTGGGGTCTGTGCTGGGGCAGGTGCGAGTGCTGGGAGAGTGTGCTTGTTCGCTGAGGCTGTTTTGGAGGGTCTCCGTCAGTGTGTGTGCAGATGTGGGTCATTATTTTTTTTTTCACAAACACTGCCAACGCTGAGAAAGGCTGCTGAGCATAGGTGGGTGCCGGCGTGTGTCCTTCACGTGCATGGTGTGTGGAGGGCAGATGCGGCCGGGTCAGCTTTGAGCAAGGCCAGGGGCTGCTGGGTGCCAAGCTCACTGGAGTGTGGGTGTGTGCCACGCTGCCAAAGACTGGTGTCCGTGCATCTGTGTGCATAAGGCTGTGGTTGGAACTCACTGGTTCAGTGCAACTGGGAATTTATCCTCAGGAGAGATGGGAGACTGAACCCCCCTCACCAGGGCTTTCCTGAAGAATCCCCCCTCCAAGAGTAGAGGCGAGAGATTATGAGGAGGAAGGGAAGGGATACACATGGCGAGCCACTTCTTGGTGCCAGGCCTTAAGTGCTTTCCCTTGTGATATCCCCTTAACCCTCACCACAACTTGGTAAGATGGGTGTTGTCGCCATTTTCTGGATGAGGAGACTGAGGCTCTGAGAGGTAAAGTCAGGTGGACAGTAAACAGTGGAGCTGGGATTTGAAGCCAGGCCTATCTGGCCTGCGTTGCTTCACAGAACTATGAGGCTCATTTATCTTTTTGCTCAGCCCTTTCCGGGAGGTCTACAGAGCCCCATGCAAGGAGATCACGTGGGACTGGGTACAGGGGAACACAGGAAGGCAGGCGGAGGGAAGAGAGGGACCCACCAATCTCTGCCAGTCACTCTCCTGAAGACCCTTGCCTTTCACGCTGGCCCCACCTTTTACTTGTCATGAGACATGGGACAGGTGGGTCTGTGCCTCGGTTTCATTCTCTTTAAAACAGACATACTGGTGGCAGTGGTCTCAAAGCACAGTTGTGAACATGACATTAGAGCATACAAGTAAACTCCTGGGCCAGCACTTGCACACTGCGAAGTCTCAACATTGAGTTGCTTCATTATGGTTCTGGTGGCCATCACCGTTGCCCTGGCTGGGGCAAGGGGTGTTTGAGGGTCATACTCACCTGACAGCTCCTGGCCCTGAATCTTCCCTTTCTTCATATCAACACCCTGAAATGAGAGACAGACACAGGTGTGAGAGACTCCTGGGGCAGCGGAAGGCCATACCAGCACACTTCAGTCCAAGTAGGTTTTGCTGACTTCTTTCTCTCCCTGAGGGAGTACGATGGAGGAGTAGGAACATGTATGGCTGCTCCTGGGATGCGTTGCCAGAACCGGCTATAGGGTTTGGAATGGCGCCTCAGGGGGTCCGGGGAGAGAGGACAGACACAGGCATCGCTGAGGGTGGCCTGGGGGTGAGGGATGGACCCCCTGAACATGAGAGGACACTTCTGGAAGGGCACTCCCATCTTCTGCGCCCCTAGACTGGGCATAGGACACGACTCTCTGCCTGTGGGGTCTGGTCAGATCTAAGGCAGGGGCTGGCAATCCTCACAGCCTTGCTAAGCCAGCCCATCCTCTCAGGTTCTCTTTGGGGCCTTCAGAATATTAGGCCAGTGGCTTCTGAGTAACCAGAAGGGCAGGGAGGGCAGGAGGAGGTTGGACCGCTGATTCTGAGGCAAGTTCTTTTTTTTTTTTTTTTTTTTTATTTATTTTTTTAACGTTTATTTATTTTTGAGACAGAGAGAGACAGAGCATGAACGGGGGAGGGGCAGAGAGAGAGGGAGACACAGAATCGGAAGCAGGCTCCAGGCTCTGAGCCATCAGCCCAGAGCCCGACGCGGGGCTCGAACTCACGGACCGCGAGATCGTGACCTGAGCTGAAGTCGGACGCTCAACCGACTGAGCCACCCAGGCGCCCCTCTGAGGCAAGTTCTTGATGGGACTCAGCCCACAACCTCTGGGCAGATTCTTTGGCCTCAGTTTCCCTCTTCTTCCTTCCCCTCCCTTTTCTCCTCTGCTCCGCGTCTGTGGGATAATGAGGCGATCCCGGGGGCGGGTGCTAATTATTGTTTGTGCAGGACTGGGAGATGCTCAGATGAAAGGGACTGGAGCAGGGCCCCTGGGTCTGTGCCACAGCTCGGGGCCCCTAGGTGTGGGGTTTTATAGCCTTAATGATGGTGATTAGCATGGCTCTTCACTGGTTCTGCCAACACCTAACTGTGCCCTGGCTGTCTTTCCACCAAGCCCTCCTGAGGCAGCCTCTGCTCCTTCCCCTCACAGAGGTGCTCAGGATGAGGGTTTGGGAGCAGGGAGCTAAGAGATCTCTCATTTCTCTGTGGAGACTCTTGGGGTCAGTTGGGTGACCCAGCTCCTAGTGCAGGCTACCTTCTACAAAGTCAGAGCCCCACCCCCGTCTTCTTGAAGCCCCCTGATCTCTTCCCCTTTGGGCTATAGCTTGTCCACCAACCGTTCTCACTTTGGGCCTCCTTTGCCAGAACATCCCCTCCCCCAGACTCGTCCCTGGTTGGGAGAAAGGGCAGAGGACGGCAGAAGAATGGGTCCCTCCACCTTGGGCCCCCTTCCCACTTGGTTTTCCTCACCCTGGGCAGGTGAGATCTCTGTCCTTTGGCACCCTTCCAGCCCCCTCGTGCAGTCTTGTCTGCTCCGGAGCGTCCAGGCAGCCTTCAAATTTAGTCCCTGGGACAGCAGGGCCGTGCGTGGCCAGCTCTGCCTTGGCTGGCTTCCCGCACGGTCCCTGACTCCCCCAGTATCGGGCCGTCTTTCCCAGGGCTGGCAGAGGGCCCAGGTGTGGCCAGGGGTTGAGAAGCCAGGGGACGCCAGGGTAGAGGGAGGGGGTTGGGGAACGGAGGCCCCTCCCCTGATTTCCATCTCTCCCAGGAGAAGACGTGAGGGCCCAAGCCTTAGCACCCACTCTCCCGAAATAGCTCTCTGGCGGCTCTAGGGCGACTGAGAGATGGGGACTAAGCCCAGAGCGGCCCAGCCCAGCCTGCTCTGTGCTCCCAGCCTCCCCCTCACTCCTCTCCAAGTCAGCCCAGCCAGCCGTTTGTTTAAACAAAACAATAGCAACCTAAGCTGGCTGTTTCTTTTCAATTCCCCACAGGCTTGGGTCCCACCCAGAGTGATAAACAGGCCTCTCTCCTCTGTGTGAGTGCAGGGAGGGGTGAGGGTGGGGGCTGGGGCCTGTAAGGTCAGGGAGTTTGTGCAGAACAGCATGGAAAGTCTGATCTGTGGCCCTGATCAGGGTGGAAAGGCCCTCCTACCCCTCCCTTTCACTCCAGGGAGTCTTTTCTCATCAACCGGGGCCAGCTTGGCACAGACAAACGCACACCCGCACACCCGCCGATTCATTGAGTAAAGCCAGCAGTCCTTCCTGCCTGCCTCCCCTGGCGGAGAGCTCAGCTGAGGCTGCTGCTGGGGGAGCGTAAGCAGAGGGCACTGATGGCTTTAGAGTTTTCAGGGTCTCTCTGGAGCTTGTTATACAGACAGGCACTGGTCCTTAGAAGGAAGGGCAGGAAGGCTCTAAGGAAGCGCCAGGCTGTAGAGGCGCCCCTGCAGAGCATGTGGTCAGTGTGGCTGGTAAGTACTCAAGTTGGGTTGAGGATGGGCTAGGCTTCCTTTGGGCATAAGCCTTCCCCCATTGGTCTGTCCTGGGGGTGGGCAAAATTTCTACCATATAATCAACACGTGGTAGGAGCCTTAGGAAACCAAATTCAAAGGGTGAGAAAGTTGAGACTCCAAGGAGCTCAAACTGCTTGTCCAGAGCCACAGAGCAGTGAGTGGGAGAATCTCAGAATATTCCAGGAGGAAGGCGCCTTAGACCCTCGGACCTTTGAGACCCACTAGCTCAAGATCTTGTGTCTTTTGACCCACAGTGACATCTTATGCTTTTCCTACAACGTCATGATGACCCTATCACTTCCCCAGGAGGCACTGTTTTAGGAAGACTATTATTAAAATACACAGATATCACGTGGAGGACTGGGGCCACAGCAGAAATGGTTAAATAGTTGCCTGCCCCGCCCTCCAACCCCATATGAAACCATGAGCTCTTCCGAAATGTCTTCATGGATTGGAGTACCACAATTAGCCTGAGATGACCTTAGAAAGCTGGAAATCCCTGGGGATGGATGAGATTCTGGGATATTTCAAGGGTGGGGGGATGGGGTGGGCAGTGGGAATCTATGGTTCTAAACACTTCCTAGGGAGACAGGACTGAGCCTGAGGGTGGGCAATGAACCTAGCATTTAAGGAACAGATCCCACACCTGTCAAGTCTGAGCAGACAAGAGCTTTGGAAAGAGAGTCTGCAGTGGGGAAGGGGCTGCTGAGAGCTCCCCGACACCTGGCCTCCTCACCTGGACCCCTCCTTCCTGGCCTTCCCCCTCCCCCAGGTATGCTGCTCCTCTTTAAGATGGGCCCATCCCAGACAAAACCTCCTTTCCCTTACTATAGCTAAGACAGATTGACATTTTCAAAAGGAGCTTGTCTAAATGCTAAGGTTAAAAAAAGGAAATAATTATAGAAATTACAAACAGCATAGAAATTGTTGGGTTTCTGATCCTCAAGAACACCGAAAAGCCCAAGATGGCTTTCTCAGGGTATCAGGACAGGAACACCTGAGGTGTTAGGGCAGTGTGTTTAGGAGGATACCCAGGGCCCTTCTAAGTGTTAGAGACTAGATGACCTTAGGGAGGCAACTCTTTTCCTTATTAGCATCCTCTGGCAAGGGGAGGAGAGGTAGAGGTGGAAGATTGCTCAGTAGGACCCTTAAATGCCCGGGATATAAGAACAGTTTCCTCTTTTTCTTAGAAGTTGGTCCCCAATATGTGTGCACCTGCATGTATGAATGTGTGCATGTGTGCATGTGTGTGCATGTAGGGTATGTGCACAACTGCCTGGTGTAGGAAGAGGCACAAATTATTCTAAATGCAGAGAAGAAGCTTGACTCTATGGACTCTCTGGAGGAATTTCTGGGTTTATAGACATTAGTTGGGAGCTGGCATATGAGATGCTTAAGAGAAGGTGAAACGTGACCAAGAGTCAGAGAGTCACAGCATCACCTCTGGCCTCCAGAGCCTGCTTTATCACCTGCACAATAGGGCAGACATGTTGGGGGTGGGGGGTGTTAATATCCTCTGACAACAGCTCCTAACCAATGGCTGCTAGGAAATGAGGCACAAATACTCCAGCTCCTCACCTCTTGGGGGGAATGATGGAGCAGCATATTTCAACACTGGCTCCAGGTACCCATAGTGGAACTTGTTTGCTCATGAACCTTGACTGAGTGCCTTCCTTTTGCTCTCTTACCCTCCCCCATGCTGGTGCTTCCTTGCGTCCCTTTGAAAATATACTACTTGCAATAGACTCCTTGTCTCAGGCTCTGCTTTGGGGGAACCCACGCTAAAATAATAAGTCCAACAGACGTTTGTGGAAGGAGCAGAGAGATGAATGAAGGCTTTGTCTAAGGTGCCATGGGTAGCTGGCCTTTATGCCAAGACTAGAAGCCTCTACTCCTGACTCTGTCCCATATCTTCTGACGGGGCCACACTGCTACTGTCTGGACCTGGATCCTTCTGCCCTTCCGGGCCAGGTCCCAGAGGTCCCGGGTATATTAAGCCCTTGGAGTACCACAAACAGATGCGCCAACTAGATGAAAGTCACTTCTATCTTTTGTTTCTTGTCCATGGGGACACCAGAGAGTGACACTTCCTGAGAATCAAGGGTCCAGAGGCACCCCTTCCCCAGCCTGGAGAAGCCTTAGGTAAAGGCTTCTTGAGACTGGTGGCCAGATTCGGGTTGTGAGGTCTGGTGGGTGGGGCCCCCAGCATGGAGGCCAGCCCGGTTTCCTCATTCCCCTTCAATTACCTACAGGCAACTGTCCGCCCACCGGGGCATTTGTGGAGGCCCAGGGACTGGTGCCTGCTGACCCCTGGGGTAGAGGGTCAGCAGCACATTTCCTAGAGTCTGCGGGAGATGATTTAATCGCTTCACCCACTTCTTCCAATCTAGACAGGAAGATTCAATCACTTCTCCTGCCTGGCTGCAAACCTCAGTCAGAGTGGTAACTTTCACTTTTTGATCACAGGGTGGGTGGCGCTGTCAGAAGAGTCCTGAACTTGAAAGGTGAGTTACAGAAAGATGTTGTGGGGATAAGGGAGACTGAAGGGAGAAATGAACGAAACAGTACTTGGGGTGCGGCGGGGGAAGAAAGAAAAAAGGGAAACTGGAAACAGAGTTCCAGGCTCTCTGACACGGGCACCAAATGAGAAAGTTCCTTTGCTGTTTTGCACAGCTGCCTGCAAGCTGCCAAGTGGCAAAGGATCCAGGAAAAGGCACAGGATTGGAAAGTGCTACCCAGCAATCTGTGTATTCTGCAATTAAGAAGGGGTAAGTAAAAGGCACTGACAGCTCCCGGGCTCTGAGGTCTCCAGGGGCTGTGGCTGCCACCTAACACCAGCCTGGAGAGGACCCAGCCCTGAAGACCGGTGCCTGCTTCAGGGGAGAGGCTGTGATCAATTAATCCTGTGGCCTGCTTTTTTGCCCTGAGGCCAGGGAAAGGAGGGCTGGCCGCTGAGGGAGGTGAAATGGAGTCTGTGGGAAGTGGTGAGAAGGAGTCACTCACCTGAGCCCTCTTGGGGACTGAGTGCTTCTAGACTCCAGGGTGTAGGATGGCCAATTATTTTGTGTACCCAGTTTCCCTCAAGAAGTGTCAACATCAAAGCCCTGATAGTCCTCTTCCTGGCACCTTCATGGGCAGTGGGGCTGAGTGGTGAACAGTCTTTAGATAATGTGCCAGTGGGTAGCCTGCAGACTTGGTATCTTGGCACTGACTCGCAACAGACCCCTGGGTTTTGACTCCTAGTTTGGCTTCAGATCTGGAGTCAGTTACCTCCTCGGGTATCCAGATGCCAAAATGGGGAGCGGTGGGGTGTGGCTGAGGGGTTATTATCTGCTTCTTGGAGTAAGTGGTTACCCAGATGAGAGAGAGGAGCCTTTCCCAGGTGTTCAGCGTTCTCCATGACACTGGGTTAAGAGGCAAGATTTCCCAAGGCCAAGGTCAAGGTTGTCTGTGGCTTAAAAAGTACAGGCTGTCCAGGCCCTTTGGTCCAGGCCCTTTGTTCCAGGCTATGTGGAAGTGCATGTGGTTTCCAAATAAGTCACAGTGTCTCGCACCTGTGTGTATGTGATATTATCTAGCATGGAGTTGGCCCTGAGGAATGATGGCTGGGGAGATGGGTAGATAAATGAGTCAATGAATGAGAAGCCCTGTGCTGGAGACAGAAATATGAATGAGACCCATTTTACGGTATTGAGGAACTCGTGGTCTAGTGAGGTAGGTAAACCAACAAAGAAATAACTCTATTATAGGCCTAAATAATTGAAGTCTGTGAGGAGTGCTGGAGGAGCACAGAGAAAGGAAGTTGTAACTGTCTGGGGGTAGTGATTAGGAAAATCCATTGAAAGGAGGCTGTACTCTCTCTGGGCCTTGAAGGACGTTTAGGGGTTTTTTAGTTTTCCAGTGGACAGATAGGGGAGGGGCAGCTTAATTTGAGGGAACTATATTAAGAATGTATAAATATGCAAACAAGACGTGAAAAGGGCAGGTGGGTCTGGAAGAAGCTCAAGATAAGGCTGGAAATGTAAACGGGTTAGGTTTGAATGGCAGGCAATGCTCCTGAGCATCAAAGCCACCAGCAACCTACACTTTGGGTCTACAGCCCCTAGGCAAGACTTCTTCCATATGCTTAGCAATCGTGTACCCAGGAGAGTCATCAGAGTGGGCCAGTGGAGCTGTCTCTGGTCAAGAAAGTGTCTGGACGGGGCCGGGCTTTGGAGCACTACCCACGTGGCAGGTCAGAGCTGCGTGGGGCTGAACTCCACCACTGTGGCCTCATTCAGAACAGGTGAGTCTGGGACTCCAAACGCAAACACCTCTCTTTTACAAATGATAATTTTGTTTCAGATCATTAAAGTACCACATGCTCATTGTAGAAAAGTTTTAAAACACAAAAAAGAAAAAAAAAATTCTAGAAAGGAAAAGAATCCCCCAGATCATTCTGTATAGAGATAACTGTTCTGAGAACACCATGGCTCCCTTCCTTGCATTTGGGTCCCAAAGCTTCTTGTCACACGGGTACCAGGTTTGAGCCTCTGGTCCTTTTGGGGCCTGCACTGGCTGGACTCCCCTCTGACCTCTTGTGGAGGAAACTCCTGAACCTCTTTCAGTCTCTGAAGCTCAGAGACTGGTTTAGACCTCAGGAGAAGGCAGATCCGCTCCTCTTTGCCCCTTGCCTACCACAGATCACCCATTCTATGGATGCAGCTCTGGAGCAGGGTTAGAGAGGGGGAATGGGAAGGAAAACGGAATAAAGATCACAGGTTCTTACTGAACCTGCTCCACTTAGAAACAGACAAGACATATTAGATAGTTTGAAAGCAATATCATGAGTCGGTAGCTAAATATAATTATTATGCATCGATGTCAGTTTAGACTGAAGATGACCATTTCTAGATACATGGAACAAAAACCGAGGCTTTCAGAATCAACAACAGGTCTCTGGAATGCCTCCACTATCTGGAAGCATGTAGAGAATTGGCTATTCTTTGTGAGCATATTTCCCTGATTTCTTGAAACTTATAGTTTTAGTTCCCCAACTCCTCTCATCTTAACTATTTTGGTTAGTGATCTTATTAAACACTAGTTCTTATCTTCTTAAACACACACAGAGACTACCTTATGTAATTTTAAACACCACTGTGGTTGTCACAGTGAATAACCAGTTTTGCACCCTGCTATAGCACCAGACTGCAATGCTAAAAAACAAACAAAACGAACGGGCCATTTGGCCTTCCGCCTGCTCAAACCTCCTCAGGAGCCAACAATTTAATATTTATGTGGTCGTGGTCACCACATAAAGAAAGGGGAAACACCTCTTGCCGGGTGCTTACAATGTGCAGGCACTCCGCCAGCGTCTTTACACAGGTTAGCTCCCTCTGGTCCCCATCTTCCCGGACATTTCCTGCTAAGGAGCAGTGACCCTCAGGAGACCCACCACTTGGAGGACGGAGGCCGCCTGCTCTGCTGAAGGAGTTGTGCTTCGTGGTCTGATTTTTGGCAGCTGCAGGAACTAGGGGAGTGGTGCCATCCAGTTAAAAGCAGCCCCACCGCATTAGTGACTGAGTCGTTAACACAGCCATCCGAAAGGGCAACCTGGGCTTCAGTCCAATGTCATTACCAATTAGCTACATGACTGTGAGCAAGACGCTTACTTTCTCAGTGTCTCAGTTTCCGTACCTATGAAGTGGCAATGATAATGATATCTGTCCTGGTCTCCCACAGAGCTGTTGTAAAGATGAAATTAGGAAGTGGAATATTCTCAGGTCTCCCAGTGCTGACCCAGTGTAAGGGTCATCATGGTCCCCCTTCCCCGGGGCTGCCCACTAGGGGTGGGGTGGGGCGGCAGGGGGTGGGAGGGGACGGGAACCCATCCTGCCAGCTCCCTCTTGGCGTGGCAGTCCTGAGAAGTCTCCTGGCAGGGTTGGTCTCATGAGGCTGATGGCTCTGCCGTGGGCTCAGAGGTTGCTCGGCTGTGACCGTGGGCCCGTCCCGCTGGGTCTGCACTCACCCGGGGTGTGCGGAGCGCATGACACATAATGTTTATTAATATGCCTTGATGAGGGGCATTAATATCTCTTAATGACACCATCTGAGCCCGGCTTCCTTCTTTCTTTCACTCCTCGCTCCTTTCTCTTCCCCCCACCCACAGACACACACACACGCACACGCGCACACACACA
This sequence comes from Panthera uncia, assembly GCF_023721935.1. Lineage (NCBI taxonomy): Eukaryota > Metazoa > Chordata > Mammalia > Carnivora > Felidae > Panthera > Panthera uncia. The sequence goes on from NC_064811.1 coordinate 166,226,425, forward strand.
CACACACGCAGACAGAGAAAACGAAGGACAGGAGGGAGAGCTGTCGGGAAGGAAGGGCTCCAATGGGAGTCCCCTCACGGGGCAGACAGAGGATCCTGGATGAGGGAGGCAAGAGGCTGCTGGGGCTCTGCTGTCAGGTGGAAACTTGGCCAGAAACTGCTGGGCGATGGGAGCAAGGGAAGCAAAACAGTGGCAAGACTTTTCCAAAACTGGTGGGGAGGAAGGGGAGTGGCAGGGGCTGAGACAGGAGCCCAGGAGCCTCAGGAGCTGAGGAGGGACTGGGTTCCTTCATGGGAGCAGGGAGAGAAGATGAAGTCTGAAGGTCATTCGCAGGCTGGGTCTTGGCAGGGAGGTGGGGGGGGGGGCAGGGTGAGAGTCAGAGAAGGGGAGAACAGTGACTCACACTTGCTCACACACACACTCACACATACATGTGTTCACACACTCATAGCCCCCCACATGCATGCTCACATATACATGTTCGCACACGACCCTCACACTCACATACTTAGGCACATGTGCTCCCACATACCCTCACACACTCACATAGATACATGTTCACAGCCACACACACGCTCGCATATAAACACAACATGCTCACACACACACATTCACACACATACGGCTGTCATGCTTACTTATGCACATGCACCCACACACATGCACCCACACTCACACATGTCCACACAGTCACATACACATGCTCACACACACACATACATGCATGCTCATACACATACACTCACATGCTCACACATGCACGTTGCTGTGCAGCTCTCTGCACTTGTGTACTTATGGACATACACTCTTACACACACACTGACATAAACACATGTTCACAGTCATGCACACACGTGCATGCTTACATGCACACTCACGCATCTCACATATACACACTCACAAATATGATATGCTCATAAAATATGTGCTCATACATACATGTACTCACACACTGACATATACTCACATATTCACACACACAGCACACTCACAAATGCATATTCACAGTCCTACAGATGCACAGTCATGTACATGTACACATACAATATACACGTACATAGTCACACACACATACTCACAAAGTACACACACACACACACACACACACACACACACACACACACACACACAC